>NC_056728.1:1381169805-1381469805 GCF_019279795.1 Protopterus annectens | reverse complement strand
GTGGTCATTCCAACCGTAACAAGTACTTGGACAGGTACATACCGAAAGGGGCATTACACACTCAGTGACTGGCCTAATGAGGGATGTGTACAGTGGAGCAATTGCATCCCTATATGTGGTGGACATAATGCCTGTAGACATAAGCTGTGCAATTAAAAAGGACTTCCTTACAACAGTGAATATGTAATAATCAAAAAAGTACAATAGTTCATTGTCAATATAGGTTTCAGACCCCTAACTACAGGATCAATTTTCAGGGGTGTGTTGTGAATGTTAGAGTTACAAAGTGAGTCATGCCTGCTAAATGATACTGTCATACACATTTTGGCATTTAGTTTTAATCCATGGTTTTGCCACCAGCTATTTGCTTGGGATAGGCTCTCATACAGTATCTTGGTTTCCTCTGGGACATTTATGATGGCACCAAGTTTGCAGTCAAATTCAGATTTGGTCAGCCATAAATTTTTAACATTAACATTGACCTCTGTGAAGTAAATGCCAAAGATAAGTAGCCCAAGGACTGAAGCCTGAGGTACACTGCTAATAATATGTTTTTAGAGGGGGTACACTGCTAATAATATGTTTTTTAGAGGGGGTACACTGCTAATAATATGTTTTTAGAGGGGGTACACTGCTAATAATATGTTTTTAGAGGGGGTACAGCCACACACTCTAACTTCCTGGGCTCTGGTATAGATCCAATTTGCTATGCAATCAGTTATATAGTGACTGACATTTACCTATGATACCTGAATGTTGGAAGGTGTTGAATGCCTAAATATGCAGTGTGCCCTGTTTTGCCCTCACCCATTGCTTCAGTAACTTTTTGGAAGAAGCTGACAAGGTTAAGTTGGCAGCACTTTTTCTTGACAAATTTGAAACGAGTTGGGTCAAGAGTCTGTAGTTTATTTATATTCTTGTTTATTAATTCTAAAATGATCCTTTCCATAGCTTTAGATATGAGACTGGTCAGGCTTATGGGTCTATAATTACCTGGGTCCATTAAAGCACTTCCTTTATGCAAGGGAAGGACTGAAGCCAGTTTTGAAGCCAATACTGAATAGCTTCTGTAGGGAGTTAGACAAGTCATGTTTCAGACTGACCAGGAGGCAACCTGGCATGTTATCTGTGCTCAAAGACAAAAGTGTTCATGGCCATAAGCACACCTTGAAAACTTGTTGTTGTAAGATTGGGGGGTGTAGATGTGGATATGTTATCTGAGAATACTGGAGGGGATAGACTTCCAATATTTTTTCTTAAACACCTTAACTAAATTATCACATGTGACACAGGTAATCTTACATTTATATAAAAGAAAACAAACCATATTTACTTGTTCATAGTTACAGACATTACATATCACATACATTCTCTTGTACAATATAATCAATACAACATTGCATAAATTTCAGTTCCTGCCTTCCCTTAAACCTCATTCCTCCTCGAAAACTTTTTTTCATGTATTGTTCTCACAGTTTACATATTTTCCTATGTAATTTTCTCCTTTTCTAAAGATCCCACTTCCAGTTTGTTATCTCTGTTACTATATTCACTGCTTCAAATTTGGTTGGTTTAGACTTTTATTTCCATGTTCTAGTAATTGCTTTTTTTGGCAGTGACCAGAATTTAACTTAATAAAACCTTCGTATGTCTAGGAAATTCTGATCCTTTTCTCCAGCTTAAAAAATAATTTTCTTAGTTAAATCTATTTGCTCACCCAGTATTTCTGACATAGTACTCTGTAGGGAAGTTTTAAAGTCTTCCAACTCATTACACTCCCATAACATATGTTCCCAGTTACCTCTTTCTTCTCACTCACACGTTCAACATTTGCCATATATCTAAAGAAAAATTCTTTGGAGTCTGCCTGGGGTATAAAATACCTATGCAAACACTTTCAAACAGAAATACTAAATCTTCTTAACTTTGTTGCATATTTGAGAGTAATACATAATGACCTTCCATTACTTCCTTGTGAATTGCTTATCCAAGCTCATTTTCCAGTCTTCTCTAACCTCCTCCTCTGATTATCATGCAATATTTTAAATGCCTCACTAATTATCTTTTTATAGCAGCAATTTCTGTTCTAGATTTAACTAAAAACTCTACTAGAGCAGATCTTTCACTTTGGACTCCACTATCCCTTTCTCTTAGCCTATACTCTGATATGAATCTCTGACAGGGAAGGCAGTCTTTAGCCTGCAGTCCAAATGCCTTTTGGCCTCTTCACATTCTGTTAACTTTCCCTCTCTAACTATTCTTCATAATAGCTTGGTTCCTTTGCCAGTTTCCTCCAGTAAATTCCGTCTCTCTCTTCCTATTCTCTGTTCCCCTGATTGCAGTCATTCCGATTGGCAGAATGACTTTTCTCCATTCCAGTGCTGGCTAACTTCTTAGAATACTTTCTGCAATTTTATGAAATTCTGTATGACTGTTGTTATCCTCCTTAAGGATCTGCATACAAAATCCCACTCTCTCCCTATTTCTTAAATTTCCCCCTGCTTCATCATCATCTCTTTCCACTTTGACTTGCAGTTTTCTGCTAGTGTTATGTATAAGAGCCTTAACTGTGCACATCTAAAATATCCCTTCAAATCAAGCAATCCTTAACCAACTTGTTCTATTGGAAAGATCAACTTATCCATTTGACTCTTGCCCTCTTCCCCTCCCAGATAAAACAATTCAACTCTTTATCAATTACTGTCCGCATCTTTTCCTCTGGTTAATAAAATATGCCTGACCTGTATATAAAACTGAAGGGACAAAAACATTTTTACTGCTTGTATCTTGCTTTTCATATTCATATACAACAGCTACTAGTTTCTCTATTATCTATTGTTTAGCCTCTTCCCACATATCCTTAGCAGACATATCAGCATAATTTTAAACCCATACTCCAAAATACTTATTTTATATTTTCCCCATAAATATGGTATTGCTGAACTAATTTGTGTGTGGGTGCATAGCTTACAGCTATTGTCTTTGTTTTATCTTCTTTAAGTTTGTATCCCGAAAAGACTTGAAACTGTCTCATAATGTTCCACAAATTTCAACTGTCCTTTTCTGTCTGTATCAGGTATAAAATAATATTGTCTGCAAATGAAACCAACTTTTCTTGATTACCATACAGATTATATCCTTGAATTTCTGAATCACCTATTTTCTTTGCCAGTGGTTTTAAATATAATGCAAATAACAAAGGTAAAACAGGACACCTCTCTCTCTGGTTCCCCTATTCAGACACAACTTATCGGAGAGGAACTCTCCCACTTTGATTTTTGCTTCCAATCCCTCATATATCTTCCTAAGTAATCTTATTATTGTATCAGGGAATGCAAATGCTACAATTGCCCTACTCACAAAAATCCCAGCTTACTCTGTTGAATGCTTTCTCTGCATCAAGACCCACCACTGGTGTTGAAGTTTCAGCTAAATGTGCCCACTAGTAGTATGTCTTCTGGGCCTGACCATGTGATATCATTTACTATTAGCTCTGCACAGTCATGTGACATAATTTACTATTAGTTCTGCATAGTGCTGGGCATTGTTTTTGTTTCTGAGGCTTCTAATACAATTAAAAATTTTGTGGTCATCCTTCACCTGTGTGGCTATTTTTTCCTCATATCTAACTTTAGTTGATTTGATCAGGGTTTGGATTTCCTTGTTTAGTTTAAAAAGAATGTTTTGGGCATCTTGAAAGTTAGGTTTATTTTTGCATGCAATGAGCTTTTGTCTTTTATTACAGAGACAGTGTATATTTGGATTCCACCACAGGGACTTGTTTTTGAATTTGACATTATATTTATTTCAGAGTGGGACAAAATGTGTCCATGCAGGTATTTACATGTGCACAGAATTTGGCAGTGAATGTTTCGATGTAATCAGTGAGAACATCAAGATGGAATGGGCTTTTTACTTTAGCTAGGTCATCATTCAAACTCTATTATTTCTTTTACAGTATCCACAATTTATAGTTCTCTGATATTATCCCAGTCTTCTCTTGATTTATGTATACAGAGTGCCCTAACCATATTGCTTATTTTTTATTGAATCCTAAAAGTGTACTTCTGTTATATTATCTTAGTCTTTGTAAATAATGTCAGTTTGTAATTTGCTGAATATGTTCTCTGGAGCTTTTCTCCCCAGGCCTCCACTGAAAATGGGCACATACCCAGTTGGACTTTCTTGGTAAATATATGTCAAATAAATAAAAAATAAATAAATACATTCAGTTTAAGAAGATTAGCCTTTGCATAATTTCAGAATACAGAAGTACTGCAAGATCCTTCAGGGTTCAGTCATATGGTGAATACGACTTGACTTCTGATCTGATTTGATCATGGTGGGAGAGTTACAATTGTTGGGAAGAAAAGCTGCCCCATATTGGTAAGGACCAAGTTCAGAGTTTTATCACCTCTGCTTGGAGTGTGGACTAATTGGTCCAGGGAGTTTGTATTGATGAAGACCAGTAATCTGGGTTAGGAGGGTGGCCTAATGGTTAAGGTGTTTGCCTTACAAACACAAGGTGCAGGGTTTGAGTCTCACAAGGGATAACTGGCTAGGCTTAAAATGGCTCACAAGGGCAGTTAGCCTAGTACTAATCTATGAACCTATCTCTGGTCATATATATTTAATGATATATAATCTCCTAGTTTATGGAGGGATAGTTGAAGTCTCCTAGGAGAAGGAAGTTTGGCTTAATACATAAGGATCCTGTAGTAGTTAGGTAGGAGGTATGGGCCAAGGAGAACCTACAGGAAGGCCTATAGTTAACCATGATATGATAAGGATTTCTGTTAATAATAAGTTGGACATGGGGGAGTTCTACGTTATTATCTTGTCTAAAGAGTCGGGAGATGGAAATGTTTCTTTATGAATATGGAGACACTGTCATCTTAAGTGCCTTCATTTAATGTGGTGGGCATGAATGTGTGATAACCACTGAAACCTTGTTTTGATAGAGTGCTTTCAATGGCCATGAACCAGGTCTCCGTAATGATGCACGTCAATATTTTCCAGGGTAAGTAGTGCTTGTCGGCGCTAGAGTTTTTTGTTAAGGGTCTTAGTGTTGAGCAGCAATGTCCTAATGTTATCTGGATTCTGTTTAGTTATCCTGGAAACTGTAGAAGACTGACATTGCCTAAAAAGGCACTATGTGGATGGAAAATTATTTAGCCAATATATGAAATCCTTGGGGGGAAATGGGAAGGCCATTCCTGGCAAAGCATTTGTGACTATCTACCATCTCTTCCCAGGCTGTTGTACATTGAACCTCCTTTGAATGACACCAAAAGCTAATCCAGTTGTTGAAATCAATAATCCTTCGTTCATTTTGCAGCATCATTCTTGATGATAATAAAATGCTGCTCAAAGCTAAGTTCATACCAGTCTCAGACACATATTCTGAGAGGTCCATAATGTCTCTTTTCATGTAGCTCATGGATGTATATGCCAAGTCATTTACACCCACGTGTCATGACTGTGTCATATGTGTACTTGTGGTGCAAGGACATAAGTGCTTCCATGATGTAGAAAATCCTGGCACTTGATGAGCAACTGACATTGACCCTCTTTGCACAGCCTGTTGAGTGGTGCATTGGTGTGTCTCACTTTGGAGCCACCTAAGGCTAATATATTGGATTGTATGGAGGTTTACCTTATCGGCTTTTGAACCGAGTCAAAGTGATTCTTAGATATATGTTTTATGGTGAGTGCTGCTTGTGTTGGGTGTTGTGCATTGGTGATGTTGCTAAGGGGACTTCCTTCTTATATTACATCTAGAAGGCCTTTATGCTTTAGGTAGGTTACTTTTAAGAGTCTTAATATATGTAGGTCTATATGTTTGGTTTGAGTTGTATGTGCTTTGTTTAGTGTTGTCTTGTCTGGTGTGGTACTGACAACCTACTTATTTGTTGTAGCTTTATGAGAAAGTTTTGCCTCAAATAATATTGTATAACTACATCTCTCACACATTGTGTCTGCTGTTTTAAGTAGTAGGTACTTGTCAGTAAACATAAAACAATTGCCACATTATCTCAGGATGCCTGTTTCAACCAGGTTGGCTATAGAGATAGTTGATAAGTGCAAATCCATTGTTAAAGGTGCATACTTATGTGGGCTGAAGGGAGCATTGTGCCTGTGGGTCTGCAGTTGATTTACTGGAGATGCTACTTGTCTAAAAAAACAATCCAAGTCTATACATGCATAGCAATGTGTAACCTAGTGGGAATGGCTGACTAAAGTACAGTATGAATTGAGGTAATAGGTTGTATAGAAACCTTTAGGCTCTAAATGCCTGTACATCTACAGTGCAGTTAGCCATGTCATTATGCAATGGACAGCATCACAATAAATCACATTATTTATAACTCAGAAAATGAGCAACACAAAAGCTCACTAGAGCATACCAACCAATAGCAAGACACTTGTATTGTACTTCTGTGGCAAGTAACACCCACAACTAGCCTGGAAACATTCTTCAAGCATCAGCAGGAAATGGTGAACTAATTAGAACAAAAACTCACTAATTTAGCAGTAAAACTAGTGCAAGCAGTGCAGTCAGTTCTGCAATCCTATCAAAGGTCACTCAGTCTGGTGTTCCTAGTTTTAACCAGAGTAGCCCAGTCTGGTATAATCTGATCATAAAATATAGCACTTAACTACTTCCTTGCTTACTTAATGCAAAAAAAAGTCAACATGCCTTGTTTGATTTGGCTTGTTCACAGTACCTTCAGCTTCCAAGAGTCTTAAACAATGGCTGACTGTTCATGCAGCATAAATAACAGGGAAAATGAAATCCTATTTGTCAGCATTAGAGCAACAGTGACCTAATTATGAATATTAGAGATATCCAAATACACTAAGCACCAAAAGGCAACCACGGACTCGACAAAATTCCAGTATAACTATGTTAAAGTAAAAACAATATAAACGTTTATTCGGCAAGCACTTTCACATTTGCTTCCTCAGACCGTAAAACTTTTTCAAAGCACAAACACTTGTTTAAATAGTGGTCATGTGGTAAAAAATCAATTATTCAATTAACGTGACTTAAAAACACAGCATTATTTGAATGCATTTCCTAATACGTATATAGCATATGATATATGAATAACTTACATAGAATTTAAAATATTTATATCCAAACATGGCATTATTGTTATTCTCTTTATATTCAGCACATCATTCCAGTGCAGCTGTGTTAAAAAGTTCTAGCTTCTTTCAAGTGCACAGTTCAAAAGCGAACTGCTACCTTAGCCCTCAGCACTAGAACTAATGCACATCAGTATTATTATGAATATTGTTCAAGTTATATAAGAACTTACCAAAACAGCAGATGTTCAAATAGAACACCGTTTCTGTATACGCATGCTCTCTATATCTCCCTTTTCTTTTGTTTTTTATTTTTTCTTTGGCTGAGGTGAAACCCCTATTTGCCTAACACTTTCCCTTCTTTATTTTATGTCATCTGAGTCTACCCTCTTTATAGCTAGCCGCAGTATCTACCAGGGACAAGAAAGGTCTAATGATTTTCACTCTCATATATCCCTAAGGTACTAGCATGCAGTTCCCATCCTTAGGTTTAATGTCAGATGTACGACACATGAAAAAGGAGCTCCTAACCTTTGAAACACTGGCTGGACATAAAGAGTACTTGGCAGGATATGTTACATCTGCCAGCATTACTGCAACAGTGATATATCCAAAAACCTACTGTTATGGAAAGTTATTACAAAACTGTACATTTTCTTTACAAACATTGGGTGATACTCTATTCTCATTTTTTTTTGAGGAAGCATCAAGGAGACCTGGTGGTGGAATGAGGAAGTACAGGAGAGTATACAGAGAAAGAGGTTGGCGAAGAAGAAGTGAGATTATCAGAGAGTGAAGAACGTAGACAGGAGTATAAGGAGATGAGATGCATGGCAAAGAGAGAGGTGGCTAAGGATAAGGTGTATAGAGAGTTGTAGGAAAGGTTGGACACTAAGGAGGGAGAAAAGGACCTGTACCGATTGGCTAGACAGAGGGACTGAGCTAGGAAAGATGTGCAGCAGGTAAAGGTGATAAAGGATAATGAGGGAAATGTACTCACTAGCGAGGTGACTGTGTTGAGCAGATGGAAAGAGTACTTTGAGGGGCTGATGAATGAAGAGAATGAGAGGGAGAGAAGGTTGGATGATGTGCGGATAGTGAATCATGAAGTGCAGTGGATTAGCAAGGTGGAAGTAAGGATAGCTATGAAGAGGATGAAGAATGGAAAGGCTGTTGGTCCAGATGACATACCTGTGGAAGCATGGAGGTGTTTAGGTGAAATGGCAGTGGAGTTTCTAAACAGATTGTTTAATGAAATCTTAGAAAGTGAGAGGATGCCTGAGGAATGGACAAAAAGTGTTTTGGTACCGATTTTTAAGAATAAGGGTGATGTGCAGAGCTGTAGTAACTACAGAGGGATTAAACTGATCAGTCACAGCATGAAGTTATGGGAAAGAGTAGTGGAAGCTAGGTTAAGAAGGGAGGTGATGATTAGTGATCAGCAGTATGGTTTCATGCCAGGAAAGAGCACTACAGATGCGATGTTTGCTCTGAGAGTGTTGATGGAGCAGTACAGAGAAGGTCATAAGGAGTTGCATTCTGTCTTTGTGGACTTAGAGAAAGCATATAACAGGGTGCCTAGAGAGGAGTTGTGGTATTTTATGAGGAAGTCGGGAGTGTCAGAAAAGTATGTAAGAGTGGTACAGGATATGTACGAGGCTAGTGTGACAGCAGTGAGGTCTGCGGTGGGAGTGACGGATGTGTTTAAGGTGGAGGTGGGATTACATCAACGATCAGCTCTGAGCCCTTTTTTATTTGCAATGGTGATGGACAGGTTGACAGACGAGATCAGACAGGAGTCCCCGTGGATTATGATGTTTTCAGATGACATTGTGATCTGTAGTGAGAGTATGGAACAGGTGGAGGAGACCCTGGAGAGGTGGAGATATGCTCTACAGAGAAGAGGAATGAAGGTCAACAGGACTAAGACAGAATATGTGTGTGTGAATGATAGGGAGGATAGAGGAATGGTGAGGATGCAGGGAGTAGAGGTGGCGAAGGTGGATGAGTTTAAATACTTGGGATCAACAGTTCAGAGTGATGGTGAGTGTGGAAGAGATGTGAGGAAGAGAGTACAGGCAGGATGGGGTGGGTGGAGAAGAGTGTCAGCAGTGATTTGTGACAGACGAGTACCAGTAAGAGTGACAGGGAAGGTCTACAAGAGGGTAGTGAGACCAGCTATGTTATATGGGTTGGAGACTGTGACATTGACAAAAAGGCAGGAATCAGAGTTGGACGTGGCAGAGTTAAAGATGTTAAGATTTGCTTTGGGTGTGACGAGGGTGGACAGAATTAGGAATAAGTATATTAGAGGGTCAGCCCAGGTTGGAAGGTTTGGAGACAAAGCCAGAGAGGCAAGATTATGTTGGTTTGGACATGTGCTGAGGAGGGATGCAGACTATATTGGGAAAAAGATGCTAAGGATGAAGCTACCAGGTAACAGGAAAAGAGGATGGCCTAAGATAAGGTTTATGGAGAGAGAGGACATGCAGGCGGTTGGTGTGACAGAGCAAGATGCAGAGGACAGGAAGAAATGGAAACAGATGATCCGCTGTGGTGACCACTAATAGGAGCAGCCAAAAGAAGAAGAAGATTATATTAATAATATGTGAAGTTTTTTTAAAGCTACTCCTGCAATCTTACATATTTTTTAACAAATATATCTGGTAAGGAAATATATGTTATTACACAGTTGAAAATTAAAATTTTATTTATATTTACCAAAATGTTGTCTAATTACTGATGTAATTTAAAGTGATTGGAAAATGTGTGTACCTTAGATTGTACTGAAGAAGGTGTTCAGCACTGAAATTGGTTCATAGTCTGGTTTTCCTGTCATGAGCCAGGATTTGTTTACATTTGAAAGTTGAATAAAAGATATGCAGATTATTATTCACAGTGTTTTTTTTGCAGTGCTGAGCTATAAGCGTGTTGAGCATACAGTTAACTATAAGCAAATGTGAGACTCATAAATAGAAGGAAAATGTCGATAGACTACGGAGTATAAATATTGTAGAAGATTATATATTGGACCATTAAATCCCAAATTACATTTTAAAGCAACGCAATTAAGATAGCATAACATTTAAACAAATCACTGCAAGCTAAAGTTTTTTGAAACTAAAATAAATGCACATAACAAAATTACAGCAACAGAGCTCTACATTTTAGAAAGCAAATGGTCATCATTGCTAAGCTATCCAACAACAAAGGAAAGTACAGTTGTGTACACTTACAATAAATGCAGATGTTTGGGGATCTTCACTGTTGCAGTCCTGACTTGTGGGATTTCCTGCCATGTAAGCCTTTGGCCAGCCTGGCTACCAGAGTAAAAATCTCCCTCCTCCTTAGGCTGGTGGACGTCCTATCCAATGTCAGTAAGCTTGTGTATATAGGGAGCCAGCCGACACCATATCATCAGTTTTTTCTTGCCCACTATTAGGTAGGAGGTCCCAAGATGAACAATAAGCAAAGGTATAAGGCAAAAACTAGGCCAGACAGGGGGAGCACCCATGGGGTCCACTGTCTTGAGAAGAAGCAGACTACTATAGTAGGCAAAGGGGGAAGGAGGGAGGGAAAGAAGACTGCAACAGTGTACACACTCAAACATCTAAACATATAGTAAGTGCACACAGCTGTTCTATGTTCTTCATGTTTCACTATTGTGGGCCTGAATTGTTGCATGATTCCCAAAGCTGAGATGAGGGTGGAAGGAAGATTATGGAGAGGGGAAGATGCCCTGCAGGATGGCAGTGGTGAATCCTGCTCTAGGTAGGGAATCCTTTAGGAAGGGAGCAGACGTGACACTGGCCCTAGTAGAGTAGTCAGTCCTGACAGCTTCAGGTCGTGTTTTACCATGATGACTGTAGCAAAAGGAACTACAATGAGTGAGCCACTTGGAAATAGGCTGTTTGGAAACTGGCTTCCCTTCAAAGCCAGTGTCAAAGGATATAAAGAGGTGCTCTCATTTTTTGAAAGATTTAGTTCTGTCAAGATAGTAGTGGAGCTGTCTATGCACATGCAAGGAATGAAAGATTCTCTCCCCTTGATTCTGAGGATTGGGGAAGAAGCTGGGCAGATGTATGGCTTGATTCAAGGATGTGTCCATGACCACCTTGGGCATAAAGGATGTGTTAGCCCTGAGGGATACTCCATCTGGGTGGAATATGACAAATGGTTCCACTGCCATGAAAGCCTGCAGCTCAGAGACCCTCCTAGCTGAAATTATAGCCAGTAAAAGGGCTGCTTTCCATGTTAAAGATTTTAGGTCAGCAGAAGCTGCTGATTCAAATGGGGGTGGGGGGTGGGAGGGGTGTCATTTTTTTCCAAAACAAAACTGAGGTCCAATGGAGGTGTGGGTTGCCTCCTGCGAGGTCTGATATGGATCACTCCCCTAAGGAATTGTATCAGCAGGGGGTATGAAAAGACAGGAGGAAGAGCAGAGATGTGGGCTGAAATGGCAGAGACATGAAATTTGATGGAAGAAAAAGGCAGGCTTCTATCATCCAGGGTAGCCAGGTAATCTAAAATTGCAGAGCCATTGGCTGAATTAGGATTGGGGCCTTGCTGCTGGCACTGGATGGAGAATCTTTTCCACTTGGCTGAGTGTGATTTCCTAGTACTAGGCCTTCTGGCTTCTTTGGGAATGTCTTGAACTTGTCTGCTTAGGGCATGCCAGGAGGTGGATGCTGGGAGATTATCTAAGCTGAGAGTCTGAGGGTCTGCAGATTGGAATGCACAAACCTCCTCTTGTCCTGAGTTTGAATGTCCACTCTCTGAAATAACTGCCATAGCTTTTTGTTGGTTAAACGTAGTAGGAGATAATACCACTGTTTCCTTCACCAGTCTGGGTCTATCAGAATGACTCTTGGGCTCTCTCACCTGAATTTTAGGGGGATCCAAGGGAGAAGAGGTGGGGAGACATAAAGTAAAAGGTTGGCCCAAAGGAAGGAGGAAGCATTTATCTTCCAGACTTTGAGTAGTTTGCTCCTTGAACAGAATCTTTTTAGCTGAGCATTTTACTTGGTGGCAAAGAGGTCTATCTGTGGGGTTCCCCATTTCTGGACTATGCCAAGAAATGTTTCCTGATGCAGATGCCATTTTTGGGTATCCATCAAGTTCCTGCTGAGGTGATCTGCTAGAGTGTTTTGAACACCTGGAAGGTATTGCACCATAAGGTGCAACCCCAGAGAGTGAGCTGTCTCCCAGATCTGCATAGCTAGTCAGCATAGAGGGTAAGAGTGACTCCTTGTTTGTTTATGTACCATATGACTGTTGTGTTGTCTGTTTTGACTAGCAAGACCCCTGATTTCCATTTTTCTTTGAAAGGTACCAGGCCATTTTGAACTGTCATGAGTTCTTTCCAGTTTATCTGCTTGTCTCTGACACAAATTTCCCATTTGTGCTGGGATTGAAGGTGTTGGAAATGAACCCCAGGCTGTCTCTGAAGCATCTGTGGTTAGGTGAACCTGAAGGGGAGACCCAGGTTCTTGGCATAAGCTTCTGTCCACCATGCAAATTCCTCCTTGAGGCAAGGGATCAGCTGAATTTCTGTCTCCAAGGACTGTGAGTGCTGGCATCACAGATTCTTGAGGTACCACTGGGGTTTCCTCATAAGTAGCCTGGCCGGAGGAATCATGACGATACAAAATGCCACATAGCCTAATGCTCTGAGGAATTCCCTAACTGAGAGGCATTGTCTCTGCATAATGTTTTGGAAGTATTGAATCAGAAAGGAGACCTCTTCTGGAGGGAGAAAGGCCTTTTGAAGGGAAGAATCCAGAACAGCCTCCAGGAAATCTATCCTGGTGGATGGGTCTATGTTGGATTTGCTTAGATTTATGGTGAACCCCAAGGAGGTGAGGAGGTTCTGAGTAAAGGCCAGATTCCTGAGGAGCTTTGACAGACTTGTGGCTTGAATAATTTGGACCCCCTTGTTCTGCAGTAGGCGATCACAGGGACTAATCACTTTGTGAAAACCCTGGGAGCAGTAGACAAGCCAATGGGCATGCAGAGAATTGAAAGTGACTGGTACCTGCTCTGAAACATAGAAAGCTTCTGCTTGATTCCTCTACAGGAATGTGCAGGTAAGCATCCTTTAGTTCCAGGGTAACCATTAAGGCCTGAGGAACTATCATGGGTAGACGTTTTTGAAGAGTCAACATTTAGAATTTTGGTACCAGCACTGAGGGTGGACAGGTCTAGAAAAGGGTGCCAACAGCCTTCTTTTCTGGGAACCAGAAATAGCCTGGAGTAGAATCCCTTTCCTTTCTGGTGTTCTGGGACTGGTTTCACTGAGCCCTGTGTGCACAGATTAAGAATTTGAGAAAAGGTCTCTGCTCTTTGATTTTGTGGAACACCTGGCAAACCTCAGTATCTTAGTGTCTCTTTGAAAGTGAGCCTGTAACCATTTGAGATAATATTCAGAACCCACCTGTCTGAAGTGACATTGTCGAGGGCCCAATTTTCTTTGAACAGGGACAGCCTTCCTCCTATCTTTTTGGCAAAGGGTGGGGGCAAGGGGAGGGGGAATGCTCCATGCCAGGGCCCTGTGGCCTAGAACTCCCCTGCCTGGGGATTTCTCAGAACCATTGCCTGGGCCTATGTGATTGGTGCTGCCTTTGAGATCTTTTTCCTCCGGGGTTTCCTTTGCCTGCTTTTTGACTGAGAGGGAAAAGACCAGTGTTTAGTGGGAACATTCCTACTAAACCTAGGAGGCTGAACTTGGAGGAAGTTTTTAACTGTCTGCATAGATTTTGCTTTATCTCCCATCTTTTTGAGCACAGCCTCAGCTTTTGGCCCAAAGAGGAAGTCCTTGTCCAGGGTTGCATCCAGAAGGTTGAACTTGTCATGGTCTGAGAGGGTTTGCTCCCTAAGCCAGGCAGGCCTTCTAATGACAAACAGAGACTGCAGCTCATCTGGAGACCTCCATAACATCATAGCCACAGTGTAAAGAATGTCTAGCTACCTGAGAGCTAAAATGGCAAAGTTCCAGCAATTACCTGGAAATGTTATTGTTCTCCAGGGAAGCTATCTTTTGCTTCATTTGATCCAGAATAGCCTGCTGGTATTTGATCATATGAAACTGGCAGTTAAGGGCCCTCATGGCAAGGATAGCAGAAGTATAAACTTTTTTACCAAACCTATCAAGGGTCCTGCATTCCTTATCAGCAGGTAAAGGATTTTTTGAAGAGCTGGCCCTTGCACCTTTGGGTCCTGGACCGACAACCTCTGGATCAGCAGATGATTCTTGAAGAGGTAAGTATGTGACTCCAGCACTCTGTAGATCCTGTCTGGTTTTCGAGGGGCTGGAGAAAAGAATCTGGATTCAAAGAATAATCCATAAAAACATTCTCTACGACCTCTAACATAGGAGGAATAGCCAATGGTTTGTGTTCTGGCAGGTCAAGGAACTCTCTAACCCTCTTTTTTGATTGTGGGTATTCCTGGGCTTCCCACTGGAAATGTTCCCTCATGGCATGGAGTTTCCAAAAAGTGATGTCTTCAGGAGGCGAGGCTGAAGCCAGATTCTCTTTAGAATTTGAATCTTCAAAAGAAGTAAGGAAGGGTCCCTCCTCAATGACAGATTCATCCTGGTCCGAATCCTCATCAGAATCAGGAGGCTCAGAGAACACTTCAGGGGTAGGACCCCTCTTCCTTTTCTCTGGGTAAGACTCCAAAGGGGGTTGCCTAGCTCTGACTATATAAATAAGGTCTTCAACTAACCTCACCAAGTCTTGCTGATACCTGTGTGCATGACAGCCAGTAGGCCTAGAAATAAGGGCCCGAGGTAGCTCTGGCCTTGGGCCTAGGAATGTCTGCAATCTCAACACCGGTCTCTCTGTAAGAATGAGCCAATGCAGACTGATGCCACAAAGGGACATAGCTAGTAAAAGATCGCTCATTGAAACCAAGGTCTGCTGAATGACTCCAGACCCAACTGATGAACTAAGAATCAAGGCTTGTGCAGAAGTTGAGGGACCCAACAGCATGTCGAACTTTAGATAGGCCTTGACAGAGGCCTGCATCAACACCTGAAGTTGCAGAAGGGGGCTGTGAAAGTGCTTCACCTTCCTCAGCGATAACAAGCCTTGGAGGACTGGCAGGTGGAGAGTGATTGTCATTCAAGGCTCTACACTTGGGTCTTTTTTTCCTTATCCTTCCTATGTTTAGGAAGCCCAACCTCAGGACAACCGGTGGACGCCATTGGAGGATGCAAAGTTGATGGGATACTAAGATACCTAGCAAAGATTTCAGCCCTATGCCTTATAGTCCTAGAGTTGAAATGGGTGCAGAAAAGACAATTAGGAATGTCGTGATCAGGGCCTAGACAGGTGACACACAGCAAATGGAAGTCTCAGTTTGGGATTAGCTTACCACAGTGGAGAAAATTGTTAACCTTACCTGACATAGGTTAAAGCAAGAAAAAGAGTTCCCCAACAGGGTACTTAGCATTCAGATGATTTCGCTCTGGTGTGGACTGACTGACACAATGAAATACTGCTTCTGGCACCAGCAGCAAGAAAAGACTGATATCAAGGCACCAGCTGGCTCCCTATATACCCAAGCGTACTAACATAAGATAGGACATCCACCAGCCTAAGGAGGAGAGACAATTTTTACTGTGGCAGTTGGGATAGCCAAGGGCTTATACATCAGGAAATCCCATAAGTCAGGACTGCAACAGTGAAACATGAAGAGCATCTTATCTTCATAAGGATATTAAATGTGGTGATAGAGTTTTCTGGCTCTTTTTCTGAGAGAAGCATGTCTCCTGACTCTAGAGTTGCCACCTTTTCAAATGCCCAAAGTGGGACATTTTTGGTACAAATGCCAGATTTTGCAGGGCAAAACATACCAATGGCCAGTACAAAGGACAGAACTTCACCTTTTTTTCCTAAATAAAAGCTTATTCTTGTAGCATTTTAGTTGCTTATTCTGTTTCTTATCACATTTAGGTGTTTCACATACAGAAGAACTGTTTTATGCAACTATTACATAAAATATAGGAAATATTTTTGTCCTAAAATCTCAGGATATTTGCCAGTTTTTCAATTTTTTTGCAGGACACAACTGCCCAAAGAGGGACTTGTCCCTCACAAAGTGGGACAGGTGGTAACCCTACCTGACTCAGGTAAGCTTAAGGTACTTCATGACATAATGCCACCAAGTAAATGCAAAAGAAGTTAGATGCCAACTTGCTCTGCCAAATTTGAATGCATATTTTATAAAACATGTCTGCATAATAGAAGCATTCGTAAGCAAATAATTAAAAAAATTGCATTCACATGGATTGAAGAACAGCAACTGACTTTAGAAAAGAAAAATTAAGAAAAGTCTGAGATCACAGGCAAGTATTTGTTATTTTGACCCTGAGTATGAAACAAGTCTAGAGGCAGATCCAAAGTCCTGTGAGTTTAGTAACACATTAAGCAAAATTCAGGGGAAGTAATAATATAATATGCATGCATATCTTTGACATAATGTGTACTCTCAAACTGAGAAATTAAGCAATTGCAATTATATATTAATGCACTTTTACATAGCCTTGTCTGGATAACCTTTCTCTCAAGGCAGTGCCAACTTGCAAATCACAGGACAGCATTTGTAATAACCCTGAATCAAAACCACCACTACAAATAAAAACATAGGCATTACACATACCTCTCAAATGTCCACACATACCTCTCAAAATACTTTGGATTGAAGTAAAAAAAATAATGACAGCTATTTAAGTTTCAGCCTTCATACCCTTCAGAAAATTCATGCTAAAGCAAAACATGTTATTCTATCAACTTTTTAAGTTCGTAAGAGCAATATTTAAAAATTATCCCTAATTTTGGGCCTTTGTCCCTACATTATTTATGGCTTTGTCCAGATTTCTTGCTCCAACAGATTGAGCTGTATGGCATTAGGGCTGGTACCACATCAACCTGTAATCTGTTACAAGGGGGGAAATAATACAGTAGACTATATACTGAGACATGTACAGCAAACAGTATAGAACAGGAAGAGTTATACAAAGGTAATATAGAACTACATCAGCATAATTGCTGAGTGTGCAGTCCCAATAACATTGTTACAGGAAAATGAGAGTCAAGACAGGGAAAGATCCAACTTTACAGAAAGTGAAACAGTTCTGTATACTGAACAGCTTGCAAAACAATGACATTAGTGGCCCAGCACTGGAAATCATAAAGAAAAATAAGCTATAACAACAGCAAAGAAATTGTAAGGCAGCATTGGAATACCCGTCAGAAAAAAAACAGTTGAAGGGCTGTTGGCTAATCATCTTAAAAGCATTAGTGAGAGAAAAGATATGACTCAAAAGAATGTGATTCTGCTGGTTTAATTTCACCAAAATTCTTAGTTTTTTTTACATATCTCGATTGGAAATAGACCCCTTCCTAAGTCATGAGACAATTAAAATCCATGAAATTACTACTGATTCAGTCCTTGGTATTAGCCAAGAGTGCTCCCCTCAGCATCTGCAATGTGCCCAGAATTGCACATTTCTGTAACTCATATGGGATTACATATATATTGGGAGCATATTTAAGTACAACTGTAAATTCGGTTTCATTAGCCTCATTGCTCTTACTTCTACTGAAACTCTCTGTGTATCTTTTTTCCACTTTGCTCTCATTTCTGCTTGCAAATCCTATAATTTTAAGATGTTGTGTCTCTCAGTACATGGTAAAGTTAGTGAAGTCATCTTGGTTAGCTATCAACATGAGGTTTAAAGTGCAGAGCATATATTACTTTTGTCTAATGAGTTTGCAGGGGGTCTCTAGAAGAGGTTAGCTTAGTATCAACAAGGCAGTTGTCACTGTATTTTGTCAAGTTGCTTGCAGCTTTCAGTGGCCTACAGACCATTAGCTCAGGCAACTGTCTACCTTTATAGTTTCTTGTTTGAGCAGTTATGCAATAATTTGGGTTATGTCACGAAAAGGTAATGTCACTGTGGATTCAAGGGAATGAGATAGTGGAGTTGTTTATGGCCAGAAATGGAAGCCTGTGACAGTTACTTTCAATAAGAGTCGGGCTACATTTACAAGCAAATAATTATTTGGTTCCCTGACAGAGTTTTAAAAACAGAAAATAAGAAAGGGAATTTATTTTATTTCTCTTTCTTGTTGTCTGCGCTTACTTTTTTAGCCATTTAAACATGCCTTCTGCAGTGTCTGTTCTGTTTTTGCATTTTATTTACTGTTTTAATTTCCTGTTTTGAGAAATCTGTAGGCCTAAAGTTTTCCCATCCACTCACCCACACATTTTCTGTTGTGCTTTTTGAAATTGTTGGCTTTAGAGTTGGCCACTCCTACTGTTAATTTAGCTCTAGATGTCACTGCCCATCTTATCCCATTTACTCATTCTACTGGGGCCTGATAGATCAAACTGAGAAGGCCTTCCCCTTCGACTCTTGAAGCCTTTGTTAGCCTCTGTTTCATATCACCTCAATCAGTTACTGCACACTGCAATATGCAGAATGTTACTCCTTTCTGTCCAACTTGTTTTTGAATTCTGTAACATCTGGGACTAGACTACCAATCACTGGAGAGTATGAGAACTACTTTTCAGGAAAAAAGCTTCGGATTGGTGCTTCTTTGTTTTGGAAGCTGTTATATTTTCCAATTATTTAATGCATTTTCTGCATTTTATCAATATAAAGTTTGTTTTTCCTTGATCTAGCTGTTACTAGTGTGCTTTGAAATCACCTTTTAAGCAATCATTGCTGTCTCCTTGCTTTATTTGTGAATCTCATTAATATTTTTACTAAAAAAGCACTTTTCCTATCACTGTTGCTGCTGCTACACTGTTTGCTTTAATCACCTTCTATAAGGAATTCCTAGCTATTTGTTTAAGTTGTTTGTAGTAGCACTGTCCTTGTGGGATTCTTGTTACTGTGTTTTTACATTAGGAGGACTGGGATTATTCATCTTGTGACAGGATGTGTTTGCCTGGTTTATATGAAATGAGAAATACACAAAAGGGGCTCAAAGTGTAGTCATTTTATTGGCTCAGTGGTCAGTTTTCTGTTTTTTTTTTCAGTGCTGATATATTGGTCCTTCAGTAGAAAACTTTGCCTCTAAGCAATTCATATTTAGATCAAGTTTATTTTTTTTAGTAATATTTTCTATAAAAACAGGCTATTTCTTTGTGGAGCTACTTGGCAGGGGTGATGTAATAAATGTTAAATCAAAAATGTCATTAAATATGACAAGAAGTTGTGTTAATTAAATACAAAAAAAGTCTGAAACTATCTCGCTACCTCATCTGAAAGCTATCTTGCAGCTTTCCAGAAGCTTCTTTTTTAGTCCTGTTAATTATCAAGTAACTATAACAATGAAGTAATTGGAAATTCTGCACAAAAATAGACTAGAGTGTAACCTTGGCCATTATATGAATGTACAGGACTAGCAGTGGTAAACTGCTATTTGAAAGTAAAGAGAAAAGGAATCTTCTCTTGATAGTCTAATGACTAGTTCTGGAACTGGTATAATTTATCTCACCTTCAATGTATATAAAAAGCACACAGTAAATGTCTGACAGTTTAAAGATATTAAGCAGAAAATGTATACAGTCTGTTGCTGAATAACACCGATCTTAAATGACAAAATAAAGTGCAAAGCTGAAGTTAAGAAATCTAAGCATGTTTTAATTCACAAACTACAAACTTGAAAGTAACTATAAAATTGCAAGTTTAAGGAATTGGTATGCTCATTAAAATACATACTTTGCTTATTTTCAGTATGTGCTATTAACAATCATTCATAAGTTTGAAAAAGGTAAATCAGGTACTGTCACAGCTGTCTCTTCTACAGAGTCACATCCTTTTAGGCTGACTCTGCTTGTATAAGGATCCGGTACTGCTCACTCTTGGTATGCATACTGTGGTCTGGCATGCATTATTATAAATCTGTCTCTTATGTAATGTGAAAAGGAAATACCAACTCCTACACAGTAGCCCAATTTCTTTCTCTCTCAGACACAGCTTAATAACAGCTGGATAGGGACAGCTGGATTCCTCTTGTCTTTTTGCTTCCTATGTATTAGCATGAAGTTAAAGGAATGACAACTGGGGGGAGGGGAACTGAACCAAAGAACAAGATATGCTTAAACACAAAGGAATCATACTATAGACACTGCATGGCCTAGTAACAGCTAATTAAGGGAATGTGGGCTTGCTGTGTAGTTTCTGGAATAAATGTCACATATATCCCAGCAAACGAAAAGCCATCTATTACGAAATGGTATAATGCATTCCTTAACTAGTTGTAAGGACACACTCTTGTGTATAAATCAAATAATGATGGCAGACCTTACACATTCTGTGTATACCCTGTATATCCAATATTTATGTTTTAAGGAGCAATACTGGTGTAGGGTCAGTGCTCAGGAAATGATACCTGCATGTATTAGGATTACTCTGTCTTCTCACAGATAGCTTGCATACAATTTGCCTGTCATATTGTGTCGTACTTAAATTTGCAGTCAAACGGCAGTCTTGTCTGTATAGTCAGAAAAGGGACCAGGGTATATGGGAGAAGGTATACTTACAGAAGATTTTATCTGTTATATTGTGTTTCACAGAGTTAGGCACCCTCGCAGTCATCACAGAAGTACTTTTAATAAAGAATTCATGTGGATAATGTGGATGTAATATCTAGCTATCTCTCTCTCTCTCTCTATATATATATATATATATATATATATATATATATATATATATATACATAGGTCTAGTTCATGCTATCAAATGTTTATATTCACTTTTAAAAAAAAGTGTTGTTTCCAAATTACCATGTTGCTGAAAAAGGTAAGTGGGTGTCTATTAAGGCTGGAAGTGTGTGTTGTTTGCAGATTAGGATGAACGTGGGTGGGACAGTGTGTATCTGTGTATGTGTTTGTTTGTGTATATGTGTATGTGTGTGTATGCGTATGTGTGTGTGTGTGTGTGTGTGTGTGTGTGTGTGTGTGTGTATGTGACTTAGCATGGAAGCTTACGGATAGGACTGGGGATAGTTTTAGTGCTGTGTGTGTGTATATGTCCATCTGTGTTCTGTGTTCACGTGTCTTGGTATCCTAAGAACTAAGCCAGCACAAGAATGGAGAAAAGAGATTATGCGATAGGGATGACTGGCAAGAGGAAGCTGGAATTTATTTGAGAAAACTGGCAGAGGAACCAAGGTATTGGGAGCAAATAACTAGAGAGGGAAAGGTAATAGAATGGGGAAAGGCCAAGAATATATTTGGACTGCAGGTTAAATAGAATCCAGAGCAGAAGCTGCATTTAAAAAAGGAATAATTAGTAGAGCATATAAAATATTGTATAACTATAAGAATCAATCAGAGGATCTTAGAAAGGAAATCAAAGTCTAGACCAACTTTAGAAGTAGTGAATATAGTAACAGAGATAAAACAACTAGACTTGGAATGTTAACAACTGACAATGACTGGATAGATTATAAGTGATGTATAATGTTTTTGCAACTAGTGTGTTTTCAATGGATGGTGATTTGCAACTAAAAACTAAAGTGGTGTCAGTGTTTTTTTTTTTATATAAATGTATTGATTGCCTATGTCACGATAATTAATTTAATAAAGATGTTTATTGAAAAACAAAAGATGTCTCTGAGGTGATGTTGTTGGTAAATTTATTTGACAGTATGTTGGCAATATCCACTGAATAATCATCAGCTAGGAAAATAGCATTCCTAGGATTGAAGTCACTTGAATATTTAGGACTGTTATATGATTTTCTAGAGAGACAGAGGGGCTGTCCTGTAGCACACTATGAACTGATAGTTGATCCTATTAAGTGTGATTTGAATCTCTGTACAGTCTGATGAGTTACTAGGTATCTGTCTTGAGGTAATATGGTCTCTAACAAATATGGGCATGGCATCACTTTCAAGCAGGTCTAAACATGTGGCAAAGTACAAAACCCAGGTACTGAGGGAATGCTCTTTGGGCTGTTAAACCAACAACACATAGATGGATGTGCTGCAAATGCAGAAAGCCATCAATGTCCAACAGCTTGTTAATTAGCCTTCTCTATTAAGTACAGCCACCTTGCTACAGTCCAATGGTTGGTTTGTTAGTGAAGTTAGGCTGAGGTCCATTAAACAGACCCTGCCTAAAAAAGGCAAAATGGAGGAAGCAAAAGCTTTTACTGGCATGCACAAACCTTGGAATGAAAGAAGCAGTGTCCTTGGCAAATCAATGTGGCTGTCAAGCATCTCATCCCATGTTGACACATACTGACAACCCCTAGCATGACATGAGATGTGTAAACAATTATTACATTCCTTCATACTTTGAAATCATTCTTGGTGGAAGGATTCCACTCAGTACTAGTGTCTTTCCTACATTTCCTCATCTTTGGTGCAGAAGTCTGTGGGTTCCATTCCCACACCAGGTAGACTGATTACTGACACTGCAGTGCAGCATAAGCTTGGGGGGATAGTGGTGGCTCTGCACTAATGAGTGTGCGGTCCTTTGGCTGAGATGTTAAACTGAGGCCCCTTCTGTCTGAGTTGGTGAAAGCTCAGGTGGATCAAAAGATCCCATTGTACCTATCAAAAAGAGAAGGAGATGTTCCATGATGACTTGGCCAAATTTCTCCCTGTAGTATAAGTACCACCTCTGATCTCCCTTGAAAAAGGCTACCAGCCTAGTGGACCTAACCCAGTCAACAGAGAATAAATAAATAATAAATCAGTAAATAAATGGTCTGCATGGAGAGCTCTGTCATGTCTCTTTGCATAACCCTCAGGGATTTTTTTAAACACCTTTACTGAATTATCACTTGTGACATAGGCAAATTTACATTCGTATAAAAGTAATCAAACTGTATTAAGACGTTCATGTTTACAATATTTATATTTCACATATATTGCTATATATCATATAACCTAATCAACATTACATAAATTATTCAATTCCTGCCATTTTTTTTAAAAAAAAACAAGAAACATATTTATTAAATCATCACTTACAACAAAGGCAATCATAGATTTATATCAATGAAAACAAACCACACAGACACAATCCTAGTTGCAAGCATTTTGCATCACAAACCAAACTGACACACTTCCAGTTGCAGACATTAGACATCACGTGTAATCTACCCAATCATTTTCAGCCAGACATTACATAGCTCATTTAAGCCCTGCCTTCCTTTAAACCTCATTCCTCCCCTCTTTTCCCACAATTCCCATTTTTTCCTATGTAGTTTGCTCTTACCCTTTTCTAAAGATCTAATTTCCAGTTGTTTTATCTCTGTTACTATATTCATTACTTATACTACAGTTGGTTTAGATTTTGATTTCCATTTTCTAGTAATTGCTTTTTTAGCAGCCACCATAATTAGACACAGCAAGGCCTTACCATGTCTAGGCAATTCCAATTCTGTATCATAGCTCAGAACAAACATTTCCCTTGTCACATCAATCTGTCCACTTAGCATCTCTGACAGTGCATCCCACAGGGAGTCCTTAAAGTCCACCAAATCACCAAACTCTCAGAAAATATGTTCCCAATTACTTCTTCCTTCCCTGTCACACCTCCACCATTTACTATCCACCTGAGGAAAACATTTCTGGAGTCTACTTGCGATACAAAAATATCTGTGTAAACATTTCCAAGCAAAAATCTTAAATCTTTTAGACTGTGTTGCATATTTGGCAGGCATACATATATTATCCCATTCTTTCTTTGTGAATTGTTTATCCAATCTTTTCTAACCACCTCTGCTTCTTATAGTTATCATGCAATATTTTATATGCTTTACTAATTATTCCTTTTTAAAGGCAGCTTCTGTTCTCGATTCTACTAAAAACTCGACCAGTGCTGGTCTTTCGTGTAGGTCAGTGCTGGTCTTTCATTTAGGACCCCCATTTCTTTCTCTTTGCCTATACTCAGGGATTTGTGCTCAATTACCTCAACATGGAACAGCACAATGCTGTAATCATATTGGTCTGATTTAACTGTCTAAATGGTCCTTGTAGTGAGGTACATGCCAAATGAGGCATTGTACTCAATGATTGGCCTAATGAGGGAAGGGTAGAGGGAGACAATGACCGCTTTCTTCCTGGATGCAAAACCGTTAGTAATGAGATGTGCCACATAGAAGGACTTTCTGACCACAGTGGCAATGTGGTGGTCAAAAGAGAGGTTGCTGTCAACCTGTGTTCTCAGATCTCTTATAACTCCTTCTGTGTTCAGTGGACTACCATCGATGTGGTAATTCAAGGGAACTGGGTTTTTCCCAAGGGGGATAACAACACATTTTTTGGCATTGAGCTTAAGGCCATGGTTCTGACACCAGCTGTTCGTCTCCCTGAGGTCTTTTTGTAGGATGTCAACATCACTTGGTGTGTTAATAATAGCTCTCAACTTGCAATCATCTGCGAACTTTGTCAGTCAGAGTCCCTTCATTTTGGCCTGGACTTCAGAGAAGTAGATACCAAACAGGAGAGGACCCGGGACCAAACCCTGTGGGACTCCACTCGTGACTGGTCTGCAGTCTGACTTGGAGACAGCTACTTTCACACTGTGGGTTCTATCTGTGAGCCAGTTTGCAACCCACCTAGTGATATAGGGGTTGATGCCTAGCTTAGTGAGGTTTTACTATGATTCCTGAGTTGCGAATGGTATCAAAGGCCTTGGCCAGATCAAGGTAGGCTGTATGAACCACCTTACCTTCATCCACAGCTCTGGTGACTGACTCAAAGAAGTCAACCAGGTTAAGCAGGCATGATCTACCCTTCACAAAACCAAACTGTATTAGATCCAGAGTTTGGAGATTCCCTATATTCTTGTTTATTAGGTCCACGATGATGTGTTCCATAGCTTTGCATATCAGACTCATCAGGCTAATGGGGCAATAGTTCCCAGGGTCTGCAGTCACTCCTCCTTTGTGGAGAGGGATGACTGTAGCAGTGCAACATTTGGTAGGGACAAAGCCTGAGGTGAGGCTGTGATTGAACAGGGCACACTGGTGAGGTGCCAATTCACTCTGTAGTTCATGTAGAACACAGCCAGGGATATTGTCAGGTCTCTTAGAAGCTGTATTCTTGACCTTGGACAGTGCTGTTTTAACCTGTGCAGCAGTAATACTGGGTGCCTGGCAATCTACTGGTATTGTGATTGGTCCTTTAGGAGGGGAGAGAGGGGTAAAGTTGGCAGTGAATCTGTCGGCCAGCAAATTTGGCAATATCTGTTGGCTCAGTATATGAGGAACCATTGTGCAGTAGCTCAGAGCAAATCTGGGTATTGCCATGGAGATTCTTTACATAACTATAGAAGGCCTTGTGGTTGTCTTTACTATCTGCTGCAATTCTGTTTTCATAGCTAGCTTTAGAGGATTTGATGAGGGATCTCAACTTTTTGTTAAGGCTGATAAGGGTTTTTTTTCAGGCCTGGGACTTTACCTTATTTTGCATCAGTTTCCTCCTTCTGTTGTAGAGTATGTTTATGGCAGGGGACCACCAGATTGGCTTCCTTTTTTTGAAGGAGAGCATTTTGGTTCTATTGGGTATGACCAAAAAGACACACACTTCCCAAAAGGAAACAAGGAATCCCCCCTCCCTCAAAAAAAAGTTAGGAAGTACAAAATTAGCTGCTTATTCTTTTATTTTACTTCTTCTGGTACCTCGGCTACACAAGCCTTTAAATGTGACTCTTGTGGGGTTGTCTACAATATTGGGTGTGGATGTTCACCCAAAATGTGGTATATAGGACAAACAAAGAGAAACGTGAAGTTAAGAATATTAGAACATCTAGGAGGTGATGTGAGGAATAGAAGAATGGAGAGTCCAGTGGGCCATCATTTTTGCACAGTTCATGGGGGAGATGCTGACAGCTTCTACTTCAGTGTACTGGCCCAGCCTTTTGGATGTCATAATATGGAGGAGATAAATTGTTAAGGTTATAAACTAAAATTATTGTGAATTTAGGTACTTTGTTTCCACATGGGTTAAACTTGAAAATAAATTGGGATGTTTAAAGGGTTTGTTGGATTGGCAAGTAATAGGTATGAATATATGAGTAATTAAATTAATAAATTATGAACAGTAAGAGATGGGTAAAATGCAATATTGAATTGGGTATATGTAAACTTTTTTGAATGTAAAGCCGATTAAATTTAGAATTAATACAAAATGAATAGTGAGAATGAATGAAATTGACATATTTATTTTAATTTAATTTTTTGATAGGAATGAATGTTTTTACTGTTCAATGTATTAAGTAAGACATCAGATTGTAGTGCTTTTATATGTTTTTTTGGATAATTTAGTGTGGTTTCTTTCTTTCTGACACTGATATGGGTGGGTACACCTTTAAGTCTGAGTTTGGGTTGAATTTTGCATTTGAAATTGTTAATAAATTTAATAGTAATTGGTGTAAAGTAACTGAAATGGATTAACACAATTAATTGTAGGGTATAAAATGGCTACTTTAGTTTCACTGCTGTATTCTTTGGAAGGCTTGTGTAGCTGAGGTACCAGAAGTAGTAAAATAAAAGAATAAGCAGCTAATTTTGTGCTTCCTGACTTCAGTTTCTATTGGGTATGGCAAGATTGATGCATTTGTGTACGTGTTTGTGCAGTGCATTGGTGTATGACTTGGCAGTCATGCAACTATTCTCCATTTGCATGGGTGCTGTCAAGTTAGCCACCTCTATTTTTAGGAGCCCAAAGTTATCTTCGGTGAACTTTTTCCTGGTGGTTACCTTTGCGGGTGAGGTGGGGTGGGAGGGATGTGGATTTCCAAGGTGATTCATTTGTGGTTGGATCTAACCAGGGAGAAGTTGACTACAGGTGTAGAGCAATGGTCGCCCATGTTAGTAATGACCAGGTCAAGGATTTTGCTACCTCTAGTGGGGGTAAGAATGAGCTGGTCCAGGGCAATATTCCCTCTTCCTTCCTAAAATGTGCTGCTGATGGCATTGCACTCCCAATCAGCATCATTATCAACCAATTCATAAAAGAATCATATGTCCCCAAACTCTGGCGCTCAGCTTATATTCTTCCTCTTCATAAAGGAGGCAAAATTACCAGCATCTCAAACTTTCGCCCCATTGCTTTGCTCTCACCAATCTCCAAAATCTTAGAAAAATGCATCCACCTCCAACGTATGTCTTTCCTGACCCAAAACAATCTTCTCACTCCTACCCAGCATGGCTTCCATCCAGGCCATAGCACAATAACCACTCCACTCTCTTTCCTAGAAACTGTCAATCAAGCCTGAGATTCAGGCCACTTAGTTTCTAATGTTTTACTCGATCTGTCTAAAGCCTTTGATACTGTTTCCCACAAGCACCTTCTCTGTCATCTCTCAAACCTTAATCTCTCACATAATACTTTATTCTGGTTCTCCAGCTATCTATCAGACAGATCACAGGCAGTCAAATGGAAGAACTCCATCTCTTCCTTCCTACCTACCCCAAATGGCGTACCACAGGGATCCATCCTTGGGCCAATGCTTTTCAACATCCTCATCAATAACTTTCACACTGCTATTCCTGATGCTAAAATTATTCAATATGCAGACGATTCAACCTTAGTCTGCTCTGCCTTAAACCTCTCTGAATTGCTCACTAAAACCCAAACTGCCTTCTCAACAACTGAAAACGGGATGCGCCAAAACCACCTCTCTCTCAATGCAAATAAATCAAAGATTCTACTATTCCCTCCCACAAAGACCCTCTCCTACGATAAAAACAACTTCAAAGTCTATAGTCAAACCAACTCACCTATAGAAGTAGTTCCCTCTGCCAACCTACTTGGCATTACTGTAGATGAACACCTCAAGTTTGATATTCATATTCAACAAAATATTAAGAAAACCCACCAAAAGCTAGGTATGCTGTATAGGAATAATTGCTTTCTTTCCAACTCTACCAGGCAAACTCTGGCCTCGACTTATCTTCTTCCTTCCTTATTATATGGAGCCCCTCTCCTAACCAACCTGTTCTCCTCTATCACCTCTAAACTAGAAAACTGCTACAAAAAAAATCTCTAAATTTGCCTCTAAATCTAAAAATACAACCCATCACTGCCTAACCCTACAATACCTGAATTGGCTTGAACTCCCAAGCTACCTAGACTATCTCCAACTCACTACTGCACATAGACTCATATTTCACCCAACAAAATGCCCCGCTCTAACTAACATCCTTCCCCCTTATACACCCAACAGAGCTCTCAGATCTGAAAATCAGAACTTAATTACTATCCATAAACCTAACCGTCCTGCTGGCCAACTTCTCCTATCTTTTTCACTAGACAAAAAATGGAATGCTCTTCCCTCCACACAAAGAACCATTCCAAACTCAGAAAACTTCAAAACCCAACTATTCAAACACCTGTCCACTAAATGGAAATGTACCTGCCTTCACCCAACCTAATCCAAGGGGGTTCCAGCTCTGGTTCCTAAGCTCTACAACCCTCATAGTTATCTTCCTATGAGCCTATCTAAGCTCTGAACAATTTCTATAGCTTCTCTCTAAGCGCTCACCTCCTAGAGCTACCCTCACACAGGCTAATATTGTAAATAGCATTCTACTGTTGATGTGTGTATGTAAAGTGTATTTACATTTTCTTAAAAGGTTTGCATGTAAGTTGTTTCCACACCTAACCCATATCTGTTTTCCTCAAATGAAACTGTGCAATCCCTACCTTCAAGCTTAATGAATTTTTTTAACTATGCATGATAGTGAATGCATTTATGAGTAACTATTCTACATAAGATCTTTAATATTAACTATCATTTGTATCTAAATTGTATAATGCATCTTGGAGCTTTTCTCCCTGGGTCTCCTCTGAAATGGGTCAATTTGGCCCAGTGGACTTCCCCGGTAATCAAATTGCAAATAAATAAATAAATAAAATAAATGTCTTCCAAGATGATGCTAGACATATCAAATAGATATCCTTCTCTCGACATATTACTCATAGATACACACTGAAGGCAATGAAACTGTTTGCAGTCATGGATACTGGAAATAACATAACTCTTATAAAAACCCTTAAATATTTAAGAACAAAGACTTTTAATTGAATTGCATTACCAAAAAATGAGTACTAAAACAGTGAAGATGAGGTACTTCCCCCACTATGTGTATTTCATGAGGAGACAGTTAAGCACTGTACAGTAACAGATAATGCTGATGAATACATGTTGGGTAAAATAACAAACTATAGGTATTCTTTCATATTAATTGCTAGTTTGGAGAAAGTGTGCATTTTACTTAGAAGGGAGTCGTAATAATTTGGGAAATGAAAAACTGAGTAATACTTACAAATGATAATGGAATTATAAAGATATGAGAAAAACATTTTTCTTGGGAAAATAGTACTTTCAAATGTATTATTATCATATTTAAGAAGTGACATTAACTTTGTTGTGGAAATCCTGATCAGATTTTGGAAGGGTAGGTTGAAGTTTATAAATTCCTCTTTGAAAGTATAACATTATTATGAGCTATATTTTTATTTTCTATGAACAAAGAAATTTACATATAGACAAACTTAGGAAATTGCTCATCATAGAGATGTATTATTTACTGTGATGTTTGGCTTGCCTGAGTGTTTGCCAAAATGAAACTCATTAAATATACATGATTTCTTTAATGGGGACTGCAAGTTTAGAATAAGCAGTTTTAAAAAGATTGATAACTGGATGAAATACTTTGAAATGTTGTTGGTAAGTGTGTAGATTTAAAAGAATAACTTAAATATTCAATTTAAAAGCTTTCCTGATTAATAATAATATGGTCATTGAAAGCTTAGACTTTTGGTGATCTGAAATGAATAAAAGCTTAAAAGCTAAAAGGATGATAAACAGCTGGAGGTTGGGTAACTTAAAGTCACTTTTATTTTTTTGGTGAGAATATCTAATTAAGATTATTGTTGTGATTTTATTGTTCCAGGCAACTGCCTTAATAGTATATAATGAGGTGCATGAATTTGTATTACTGCAAAAGGGATATGGGAAAACTCATTTTAATTACTGACAACTTCACCAGTAGGTTTAGACAATAATGTGAAATTTTTTATTTTATTAACTGATTTACAGAAGTTGAGATGAATATGTGAAACCAAATCTACTTTGTGTTTAACTCCTAAGTAGTTTAGTTCATTAAGCGATATTTTATTTTGAGAACTCTGTCTTTATAATCTGAAATATATGAAGGTGTATAGGGAAATAGTGTTACTTTGTCAATATTTAATTTGTAGTTATGACCTATACTATATTCCTCTACAAATGAAAATCTAAGAGATAGTTTGTTTAGGATTATTAAGATATATAAAAAAGATCATATGCAAAAGATGTAATGTTAATCTTTCTTATACTTAAACTTTTAGTCATACAGTTCAAATCTTTAATTATGTGACAAAAGACTGGTTTGAGAATTACAATAAAGACATGGGGTAATACAGGACATCCATGTCTAGTCCCAGCTAAGATTGTAACAGGAGAGGAATTGCTCCCTTTAATTGCCAGTCAAGTAGATGCAAATATTAAAGGATGCAAATGGAATTAATATAGTTGTCAGGATAGTTGACTTTTTAAGCACTTCATAAAGCAAGATAATGTGAATTTGAGTAAATGCCTTACTAGCATCTAGTTCAAATACAGTTGCTGGTATATTACATTTTTTTTATAAATTGTTTTTATCATAATATTGTTATCTTGATTTATATGTCATGTATGACTCTAGTCTGAAATCCTGAAATATTTTCTTCCTGCAACTTTCCTAAATTGTTTACAAATAATTGTAGTTCACAGTTTTAAATCTAAATTAAGCAAGGAGACTGGGTGACAATTTTTGATTTAAGACAGAGGATCTGTTTTAGGCTTGTGGTAACAATTGTTTCAGATTAATTAATATATTTACCTAAAAACACTTTATTTTTAATTAAATTAAAATGTTTCAGCTGAATATGAATTATCTTTATTCTGCATTACCAGTAAAAAGAAGAATCAGAACTTCTAGGCCAGGGGCCTTACCTTATTTTAAAAAAACTGAAAGATTCAGCATCTTCCTGAACGGAAGGGTTAGCGTGCAGTGCTTTTACCATATCACTTGGGTTTTATTAGGATTAACATTAATCAGGAAATAATGTGTATCTGTCAAGATAATATGGTGGTTTGTTGAATTATATATAGTATGATAAGTATTATGGAAGGCCTAAAATATTTTTATGGTTTAGAATATAAGAAATCCTTTTCTTTGGCAAAAGCAATATTAAAGGAGCTGGAATTGAGTTTTATATTATTTGCAAAGCACAGAGAAGGGACATTGGCCAATTCAGCATTTCTGACAGAAGTTTTTTTCTCAAAGATTGATCAATTAGTAGTTTACAGTCTTTTAATTCAGTTTGAGCTGAAACCAGATGTTAGCAGTTTGAGTCGACATTTTTCCTGTTAGGTTTTATCAACTTTAGATAGAAATAACTCTATTTCATTCATTTTCTTAATTTTACATTTCTTTAGAAGAGATACTTTGCATATGAGGATTCTTGTTAATCTAATGATTACTCCCCTAAAAACAGCCCAACACCCTAGTGGGACTAACCTAGTCGACAAAGGATAAATAATAAATAAGTAAATAAATAAATAAATAAATACAACTTTAAATGCTGACCATCTAATTCCAAATGGTAGATTATTGTCCCAGTTATTCTGAAAGTGGAGATTTAATATTTTTAGAATTTCATTATGAATATCAATTTTAATAGCTATGGGCTGAGTTTCTAGTTAGAGTTAGGACTTAAGGGCTTATGGAATTTTATACACAAGTATATTAGTCAGTCTTCTGTAAATAAGCATGGGTTTAGTTTATATTCCTAATCATAATTACTTCATGATTTCAAAAGTAAAAATAAATAAATAAATTCTCAACCATATTTTTTTGTGAGGGAAAACAAAACGAAATCTTTAAATATGAGATACAGAGGTCTATATAAAAAGGGACTTCATTTTTTCATTAAAATGAAATCCAGGGATAACTTCCATCTCCCAGCCAATATGTAGTCATGATTGTTAAAAGGTGACATTGTTATAAAAAATACCTTTAAATAGATTGATTAGCACCACACAATTAGTTGTGGTCTAACAAGGCTAGAACTGTTGTACCTAATCATGATAAACCTCACATCTGGATTTTCCATAACATTAATCACTTCAAAGGGAAACATTTCTTGATATGTATTATCTTGCCATTTTTATTAGGCGACTTGCCAACCACAAAAATATACAGAATCCATTTAAGCATTTAATCATCAAATTGTGAAGCTCTCTTGTGAGTTTCCTGTGCTAAACAGACATCAGTATCTATTTAATAAAGCAAACACCAGAAATGCTTCCTTTTATGTGAGATCTGGTTATTATGGAGATTCCATGATGAGATTTTTAGTTGTGCCTTTTCTTAGGGTGCTAAGTGAATCAATATGGTATTAATGTTTGCAATATGGAAAGACCCAAGGTGTTGATACACAGCAGACATATATAACAGAAAAGTACAAAGTCTGTAAATGAATAAATTCTGAATGACCTTCCTCCAAAGAAAATCTGCCAGGAAGCATCAGATACTTTAACTATATAAACTCCACATAGGAAATCAAGATCCTAACAAAGGCTCCTTAAAACCAGCCCCAATACCTTTGGGTGTAACACCAATGTCATTCCGTACAACTAGCAATAGACATCTAGAGATAAAGTCAGATAACATCAAGTATAAAACCCCTATAATATGTGCATCCTTGCCCACATAAACACAACCTCAACCAAAGTATCTGCAGTAAAGACATTAAAGTTGACAAGTGTCAGTGATGGGTGATCTTCATAAAAGTAGGCCACCCTGCATATTCTGTAATTTGCTGAATGAATGAATGAACTATGACTCAGCAATACACTAAAATCATTGCAAAGTTTTGGAAGCCGATGTTAAAATTATTTATTTATTTGTTTATTTTAATTTGTTAAACGAAAAGGTAAAATAATCCAAAGACCTTTTTCAGTTATGATCTGAACCAAAAGGCTTTGACAGACAAAAAATTGATTTGTTTGTTAATTATACATTGATTTTACAGAATAACACTGTGTTGCATTTGCACAGATAAACAACGACATTCATATCACATTGTTCAAATTTGTGTGTTAGACATACAGACAGTGAAAAAGGTATTTAAAAAGTATAACAGCCAGTGACATTTACTGTGGAAGATATTAGATATTTTTTTTGGAGACACTATTTTTGCTATTTCTATGATTTACAATATTGTGTGCTACACACTTAGCAGATGCACTTAAGCTGGTAAGCAGTTGCAGTGAGATATATCCCCTGAGCATTTGCCAGAGACATCACTGAGCATGCCAAATGGATGGGAACAATAGCAACTTAGGAAAGTATACACTGGTAAAATTATTACATATGGCTTAAGATGATGAAGACAGTAAGACAGTAGACACACTAGAGTAGTTTTCCTTTGGGAATTTTATGGTGCGGTAATTATGTGCTCATTTAAGCACTATTATTTTACCCTTTACAGTATTCAAGCATCTCATTCAGTGAAGTGATATGAAATCCAGGATAATGGTGCTATTTCAGTTAAAATAATCCAATCCTTAGCAGTGTCAAGCTAGGAACCTCCCCCATCTTTGGACACCATGAAGATGTGATGCAACAGGTATTCAGGGGTCATGTATTACAGGAAAAAAATCAATAGTGGCATCTCCATACCAATATCTTCCTAGTAAGAAAATGAGTCTGAGGCAGTTACAAGATCAAATGATCTCTACCTAATATTTGTAAAGTTTAAGCAACCATCCCAAAGTTTGAAATCAATTAATTTGTGAAGACTAACCCAGTATTATATTAACTATAGTGTTTAATTAGTAAATAAACATTTATTCTACCATGCACCCAAGTCTAATGCATGTCACAACCAGTGTTATAAGCTGTGGGTAAACCTATAACTAGTGTCAGTATTTGTAGCTCCCTTTGAATTGACAAAGTATCAAGGTAAATGTTTCAGTTTCAGAATCTGTATTTTATTAATATATTTGGTGTGTCTGTGAAAATTGCAGTGCATGCATGGTAAGATGCTGAAGTTTCATTTCTTGACCTTTTAAGGTTGACATTTCTGAGGTCGATGTATGGACTACTCAACTAAAGTGAGTAGATGGATATATACACAAACACACATGCATATATATATATATATATATATATATATATATATATATAGATGTCTGCAAATACTAGTATGACAACTGGAGTAACAACTAGCCACTATGGTCTTGTCCCTCCCCATGATGTGTACAGATTCACAGTTCATAATATATGGACATTGGGAACAAGTCCCACATTTGAATGTTTAAAAATATATATATATATTTTTTTACTCATTTTCTGAATGTTTCAAGTGATCAGAAACACTTTTCAGCTTAAAGCCATTTCTGGATACAGTGCCCAATGTCTTTGTTGCTTCTTTGTGAGATACAATTATAAATGGTATGGCATTTTAAATGACAGGAAAGACTGTGCATAAAAATGGAGGACATCCAAATCTCTTCTGGTATCATAAAGAGCATTGTGTGTGTGTGTGTGTGTGTGTGTGTGTGTGTGTGTGTGTGTGTGTGTGTGTGTGTGTGTGTGTGTGTGTGTGTGTGTGTGTGTGTGTGTGTGTGTGTGTGTGTGTGTGCATAAAATGGAGGACATCCAAATCTCTTCTGGTATCATAAAGAGCACTGCGTTTTTTAAGCCTGCTTTCCATGGAGTAATATGCAGACACTTGTGCTAAACAGCTCTTTTGAGGCAGTGTACGTGGAATGCAGTCCCTTTAAGACAAGATAAAGAGGGGAGTGGCTAAAGGAAACACTAAAAGAGGGAGGGTAAAGTCAGAAGAAACAGGTAGGAAAGAGGCATGCAGCTTACATTGTGGTGATGTTACACTGCAGAAAGGGCTTTTGTTGTAAGATATGTCAGGTGCAGACAGTGCTACTGAAACAGAATGTAGAGTTTGTTAGAATCAATGATTGTTTGTGTCTTTCGGCTTTTCCCGGTTAGGGGTCGCCACAGCGGAACTCTGGTCCGCTAATGATTGGCAGTTGATTTTTACGTACCGGCTTGCCAGGCCTGATGCACAAACTTCAATGAAGGTACGCCCATTCACGCATGTCTCCACGCAGAAGACGCTCTAGCTGAGAATCGATAGAATCAATGATAAAAGGGCCAAACAACGGCAGTGAATGGGACAGAGTAGTCTCTGGCTGTGTTGTTTTTTAGAATGTATGGGCAGTAAGGACAGGGTGAACCAGTGTTGTCCAAATATCACAGAGGAGGAAAAATGCCAGCGAGAGGAAGAATTATGTATGGCCAAAAAGGAAAGAGGGGGCAAGAAGAAAATGGGAGGCAATTGACATGCTGTCTGAAAGGCTGGAGAAGGTATGAAAGACTCAAACTGGTTGCAGACAATGGACAATGCTCATGAATGGACTTGTTAATGTTACTGAAAAAGAATGAAGGAATGAAAAGGCAAGTAGGATTTTGCATCTTCAATAAACAGGAAGTTGCTACTTCAAGGGCCGCAAGAGTGCATGAAATAATGAAGACCTCATTCAAAACAAACAAACTAAAATATGAGAGAAGCAGCACAACAATAGAATACTGCAGCTCTGGTCCTCACCAGTAACGAGCAGGAGAGCTACGAGATACGGTTAGGTAATGTGAACTCCACCCTCACCTGCCACATTTACTGTGATGTGCATTTTTAGGAGAAGGAGAGGGAGAACATGTAAGCACAGAGAGAAGAAGATTGTGGCATACTGATTTTCATGAGCTTCAGGGAACAGCATGGGGTTACTCAGTACAGTATGACAAGTATCAGGGAGCTACACCTACAGACAAAAAGTAAAAAAAAATGTAGAGAAAATGAAATGCAGGTGTCTACAAGGGAAAAAGAGAAACAACAGAACACAGCAGGACCGTTGCTTTTTAGGGTACAAAAAAAAGGTAAAAAAAAACAAAAGGCTAGCCAATGGGAAGTGGGCAGACAGTATGAAGAAGCTAGGAACATTGTGGCCAAGATGATAAACAAATGGGAGCATGACTGGAGAAGGAAGAAGAAAGCTAGCTGTAGAAATGTATCACTGGGTAAATGCTATAGATTAACAAAGGAAAGCAGAAAAAAGTAGATCTGAAGTGGATGAAGTGGGAAGTATTGTCAGAAGAAAGGGATATAAAGAAAAATTCTGAAGGTCTAGATGGGTCACCTGTTGTTTGCCAAACAGTTACTGGCTGTATTAGCAGACTTACTAATATACATGACTTGTCACTGAAAAAGAGTTTGATACCATAAAATATAACACCACCATGTCTTTTTTTTTCTTTTTTTTTTGTTCTGTCACAACGGGTTAGAAGGCATGAGCTAGGAAACTCATGAGATTAATATCCATTCAGCAGAAAGGAAATGGAACATATATTAAAGGAATTCTGGTCATTTCTATTACCACTAGCATACTAAGTCATTCATGGCTTGCTGATAGAGTTGCTTTCTTCTTTACCGCCTCCATTTTATTTTCTGTTTTAAGTAATCTGCTTGGCCTGGTGTTTTTGTTCTATGTGAGAGGTAGACTCTTAAATTATGTAGGCTGCACAGTTCGCATGTTTTTCATTGGTTAAATTGTACCTTTTTAATCCCTTTATTGAATTATCACTTGTGACATAGGCACATTTACATTTATATAAAACTAATAAAACTGTATTAACAAGTTAAAATTAACAAACATTATGCTTCACAAATATTGTTATATATCATATAATCTAGTTAAATTATCTATTTTGTGATACTTAAATACACAATGAATTTCTGGGCATCTGTCTTTTCTAAAAAAGATTTCAAGCCTGCATAAACTAAAGCACTGCTGGTGATTCCCTGCTAGTTTTTTTCCCACCTACCCTTCCCTTTGTTGATCTGCCTTTTAAAGCTAAGGATTTTAAGCTGTCCACACCTACAGTAAATTGAGCTTAATAATCTCCTCTCTTTCTACACTGCAGTTAATATTTTGAATTATTTGCCATCCCTTGTGCTTACATTGAAAAAGTGCATTTTGCCTCCGTTGTTCTTCTGATATAATTGCTCTGAGTTAATTATCTAGTTAGCTGTTGGATAAAGAAGTATATTTTTACACTCTAGCAAGCACTTGTTTTTACATCAAGAGTTCAGTGGCTTTTCCATCTTGTGCACTGGGAGGTAGCCTGGACTGTTTAGTTTGGGGAAACACTTGAGATTTCTGCATGTAGATTTATTGACTGGAGGGCTTATTAATCAGCTTAGCTTGTTTATAAATTTTGTACAACTGAGTGGCTCTAAGCTCTTTTATATAAAGTGAAGCACTTTTTTGGAATAATCACACGTTTATAAGCTGTTTAAATTACAGTGCTGTATCCATATCTTCATGGGTGTTTGTTGTAACATTTCATATCTTTTAACTTTGTTCATCATCACGGGAAACCTCACCCGGACTAGACACGGAAAGGATTGACAGATTGATAGCTCTTTCTCGATTCTGTGGGTGGTGGTGCATGGCCGTTCTTAGTTGGTGGAGCGATTTGTCTGGTTAATTCCGATAACGAACGAGACTCCGCCATGCTAACTAGTTATGCGGCCCCATGCATAACAATCCTAGACTGCTTCGATCCTCTAACAAACTACTAATTCAGACTAGCAAAATTAATAACACAGCCGGTGACTCTCTCTTTGAAAACTCTGTAAGTAGATCCTGGAACTCCCTACCAGCTGATATTACCTTACTTTCCACCTTAGGTCAATTTAAAACTAGACTCAAACAACATTTGTCACTTAAAAGGCTATGTCAATGTATCAAGCCTGGCTAACTCTCTCTAGAATGTGTAAAAATCTGTAAACCAGTTTACTGTGTAATTTAATTTAATCCTGACTTACGCTCGGGATTAACTCTAACCTGTGAAACTTGTTTAACTTGCTTACTTATGTAATCTCTGTAAATAGTCTGTTTGTAATATGTAATGCTGGTATTATGTAATGCTGTATCTGCTTACTCTTGGAGCTTTTCTCCCCGGGCCTCCGCTGAAAATGGACATGCATCCAGTCGGACTATCCCGGTCAACAAATGTAAAATAAAAATAAATAAATAAAAAATCATAGCATTTCACTCCGGACACTCCATTACTGTGCTTTTATATTAGGAGGACTGGGATTATTCATCTAGTGGCAATAGGTGTTTACCTGGTTTATCTGAGCTGGAAGCACAGAAAAGGGCTCTAAATATTTTTTTGCACTTTTCTTATATGCTGTGACTATACTTTAGCAAACTAAACAAACTATACTGTCTGATGCTGCTTTAAGTAGTTAATTGCACTATATTACATTGTATCTGCTAGTTATAGGACTGTTGTAGGCAGTTTTTGTGGTCTTCTTACACTTGGGCTCCAAACCAGCTATTCTACATTAAGGAGGTACCCTTATGGCAGAAGTGTGCTGATCTTTCCTGTCTGAGTTGGGGATTGCTGGTGGAAGGCTTAATGTGTACTTTCCTGATTGGTAGTTAGCTTAAAACTTGTTTCTCTTTGCTCATTTTTAAGCCTCGCGTTTGTGCGGTGCTTATGTCTCTGTCATGCAGCAGTGGTTAGCAGTGCCCTGTATATACACAAAAGCCTAGAAGCTCAATTTTTCCCTGAAAAGTTCTCAGTGAAACCCTTCCAAGCTTTTCTGGTTCTCTAGGTGCAACTCTGTTGCCCACTGAGTAGCACTGCCTTACTGATCATCCTTAGCCTACGTAAAATATAGGAACCTCTTGTAGTCTCAGTGTCACAAGTACAGTACTGTCAAATTAACCCATTTCCTTCCCTAATAGAACATGCAATAAGAGCCCAGTATCATGGGTGGACAGTTTTCCATCATATCTCTGGCCAGCCTGATAGACACATGCATCCTGAGGCAATGTAGCAATTGTCTCATCCATACTGACAACCATTTACTCCTGAAACAGAGAAATACTTTATGTGAGAAATGTAGTTACACTATGAAATTGGAAGCAAGACTCTCACATAAAGACAAATCTAATGCCAAAAAAAGTTGTCAGCATACACACACACACACACACACACCTGCCATGCTAAATAAGGACATGACACATAAACTCACATATGCAGAGATACTCACTAGTAATTTACGAAAAGATCAGAGGCCTCACAAATGGAAACCACTTACACACATAACAATGCTAAAAACAATCATAACAAATAATAACATACACACACCAGTGTCTCAGCAAATAAGACCTTAACGCATAGCACCACAAAACCTAATGTACTGGTCATAGGTAAATCCATTGTGTGACACACGGATGTTCCTCTTACCAGGCTGAATAAGAAGCAGGTTACAGTTAGTTGCCTGTCATGTGCCAGGATCTTTCAAGTCACTCAAGCAGTCAAGTCATTCAACCACAAGTACAGTATGACTCTGTCATTGTCTATGTGGGGGTGAATTCACTCAACCACAAGTACAGTATGACTCTGTCATTGTTTATGTGGGGGTTAATTACTTCAGACATACCTCACTGCACTATATGAAGAGAGACACAACTGAGCTCTCAGATAATGTGTCACATGCAGGTATAAACTTAGCCTTAAGCAGCAGTCTACCTTTTCCAAGGATGATGCCAAAATGCAAACAAAATAATGATTGACTTTAACAACTGGCTTAGCTTCTGGTGACAGTCCAAGGGGATCCACTCTCTGTCAGCCTGGGAAGACATGGCTGACAGGTCACAATGCTTTGCCAGAGATGATCTGCACCTGACTCTTCTAAGCTTTTGGATACTAGGAAAGGTATTAAACACCCCTACTGTGCCTTTTTTAGGCAGTGCAAAAATAGCCAATCTCCCAAAATCCTCTCTAGATAAAGCCAAGGTACTACTGCTTAATGCTAAGAGTCTAAATAAGAAACTACACTCCCTGGAAGCACTCCTTACTTTGGAAGATGATGATGTCTGTGTAGTCACCGAGGCATGGTTCAAAGGAGCAGAAAGCATCCTGGCTGTGCAGGGCTACAATGCCTTCCATATGTTCAGACCACAAACTGAGCATGAAAGAACTAAAGGAGGAGATGTATCCATATTCATTAAGGATAAGTACACCTCTAGACTGGTCAAACAGTATGACTCTCTTGAGCTACTCCATATCCAATTAACTATAGACAAAGCTCCCTACCACATCATAGCTAGCTATAGGTCCCCTGTCATGAAACAGGAAAAACATACCACATAACTGAACTTACTGGAGTCACTTGCCATACAGCCCAAAACTTTACTTATGGGTGATATTAATTATCCTATCATCGACTAGGAAACACACATGACCACAAACATGCTGGCTTAGAAATTTTTGATTTTGTCAATTCAAATGCTCTGGAACAGCTAGTTTGCACACCCACAAGAAGCTCAAATGTCCTGGACATAGTACTCACTAACATGGGAAAGCATTGCACCCCTCCATATAATGTCCTCCCTTGTAAGATTGGACCATAAATCAGTCTCATTCGATGCAATTATAAGACCAGATACTCCATCAAGCTCAAAAACACATAAGAAGTTTACAAATACAAGTTACTTCCTACTAAGTAATGGTATAAGAAGTTTCAAAGCCCCCTTGAACACAGATAACATGGACTCCTATGCATAAGTGTACACAATGCCCTGTATAACCACTTAAGCAGTTCTACAGAAACGGCTCTACCTGACTGGATTAAAACCAAGTCTTGCCCAAAAAAACAAGCCACACTGGTGGACCCCTAGTATAAACAGGCTAGACAACAAGAGAAAGAAACGTATGTCCAAGAGCAAGAGGGAACTGGCACAGCAAAGGAAGAAATCCCTCTCTAGATTAAACAAGCAAATTAGAGATCTTCTCAAAGGCAGTAAGACAAAAAAACAACTGAAACAAATGAAAGGGCAGCCAACAACACAAGCCACCGTCCAGCAAAATGAAATGAAAATTTACTGTTACGCAATACTCTTTTCACTGCTTTTCATCCTTCTGACCACAGCAGCAGTAAAATGAATAATCTCCACAGATGTTTAAACTATCCAAAAATATGATGAGCGCTGGCTCACTAATTGATACACTAGAGAAAAATATTTTTCTTTTTTCATTAAGCGCGGTCTATGAATCTATAATTAACAATTAGTTTACAATGAGCACTTCCTTTTTAATTCTGCTCTCATCATGTTTACTTCTTTTAAAGCAGGATGGGATGAAATGCATATGACAGCAGGAAACAATACAAGTGACTTTTTCGTCCAGAATCATAACTGAATTTATTACGAAAGGGGTATGTTTGATGTTTGTTCATATAAGTCCTTTAACCAGAACTTAGCAATTTATGCAAATCAAATTTCTCCCTCTTCCCTGAGCTGCCTTCAGTCCTTTGTAGACACCCACTAAGGCCAACCTTCTTTCCCGCACTATCAGGGCTTCTGGTGAGGTATTATCTAGTGGCTGCATGAAATCTTTGGAGTTTATCGCTTAGCATCCCCCAGGTCCTATGTATCAGAATATCATATGCATAGTGCTGTGAGCACTTTATGCTACACTGTCTTTCCCAAGGAGTACTGAGCTGACAGTATCTTCCAGCCTTCACCAGGATTAATTCAACTTGAGAACTTTTATACACTGTACTTCCCTCCCTAGGGAAACAGAACAGGCCTCTGGGATGGTTAATCCTCCGCTTCCAGACATATCCTCAGTTACCATGGCAGCTAAGTACAGCCTAGCTGTTGGTAATGGATGCAGATTCCCTGCCCATCCACCAGCAGGCTGTAAATAATCATTCCCTTTTTCTGAGTGTTTCTGTGTGTATTTACAAGGGTTAAGCTATTTAACAAGGAGGAGATTTTATACCTAAACAACATGGTCAAATAGCTGTTTGTCAGAACCACCCCCTTTGGAGAACAGTAGGAAAGTAAGGTTTCTTTCTGTAAGAATGGGTAGGAATAAAAAAAGCAAAATGATTTTTGATGTGTGCAATACAATCATAAGGCAATAGATGGACTTCTGATATAATTAATTGACTGAGTGCAATTGTATATCAGCCTAACTGTTGATATCAGGTGACTAACACTATTTGGAAGGATATGGTGCAAAATGATTACAGTTTTGCTCATGCACACTGCTCTCTATATTAAGATATTAAATTACACTCAGGGCTAGAGTACAAGGTAACCTAGGCAGCTGCCTAGGGCCCGAAACTGGATGGGGAACCTGGCCTTGATTTAAAATTAATCTGTTGTTCTTTACAAAAATTCTGGCTGTACTTTTAAAAAACCCTGACTTATTTAAAAATCTATCCCAGTTTTTTTGGTCTTTGTGTCTGATTAGAGCAGAGATGTTGAGTGGGCAGAGGGAGGTTGTAAGCTGCGCTGAGACTGGCAAGCTGAGATATGTTTCTGGCCCATAATTTATGAATATTCATTTACTTGTTTTCAATCACACATCTGAGTTGTGCTGTCATGCAAGTGACTGTAACTGATGGTTTTGTGTGTGTGTGTGTGTGTGTGTGTGAGAGAGAGAGTGTGTGTGTGTGTGTGCGTGTGTGCGTGTGTGTGTGTGTGTGTGTGTGTGTGTGTGTGTGTGTGTGTGTGTGTGTGTGTGTGTGTGTGTGTGTGTGTGTGTGTGTGTAAATACTTGGTTTCTGCAAACCACATTACTTATTATGTAAGAGAAGGAACTGATTACAGAAAATAAGAACATCACCATATGTGCCTTGTTCTTTATGTTCAAGCCTTGTTTTTTTGTCTGTTGACAATGCTTTTAATATGTGGCTGTAAATAAACGGGGCAACATGAAGTCAACGAGTTTAATGTTAACATTTTAAATGTGAATAAATATTTAATTAACCTCGTATTGATTCTCTGTTTGTTTATTTGTTTATTTGTTTCTTGCTTACACAAATGGCCACTTTCAGCCACATCCCTGGCATGGCATAAAACTATAGAGCTTTTCTCCCCGGGCCTCCACTGAAAAAGGGCTTAGGTCAGTCGGACTAACCCAGTCAACAAATAAAAATAAATAAATAATAAATGTTTACATGCAAAAGAATATACATTAAAATAGCAGCATAAGATTTACAGATTAGCAGAATAAGTGTAGATATCTCTCTTTTTCTCTCTCTCTCTCTCTCTCTCTATATATATATATATATATATATATATATATATATATATATATATATATCTTTCTCAGTCGCTCTCTATCTCTCTCTATATATATATATATATATATATATATATATATATATTTATACACACACACACAGTAAAATAGTACAATATTCACAGAGCATCACTATAATATATATATATATATATATATATATATATATATATATATATATATATATATATATACATGTATATATTTATACAGTTTAAGCATTAGTATAACATTCACAGAGCAGCACTGATGAAACCAGTTACAAAAAGGTTTCCAAAAGATTTGTTAGAAATTATTACAAAAATATTGATTTGTGTCTGTTTGACTTGTTACATTAAGGATAAATCACAATAGATCTGTTTGAATTTCTCATGGTGGAAAAGCCAAAATTAGGCTACCTATTTGGAATTCCCAAAAAATATAAGAACTTAGAGCAGCCTCCTTTCAGGCCTATCTTGTCTGCACCCTTTAATAAAACATTCAAAATCTTTGCATATTTAGATCAAGTGTTAAATCCCATAGTACAAAACAGTAAATATTATTTGAAAGATTCATGGATGTTTTTGGACAAACTCAAAAATTATAATTTTACTAGTAATGAAACTATGCTACTGTGTTAAAAAACAACTTTTTATGTTCAATGGTAATGTATTTCAACAAAAAAGTGGGGGAGCCATGGGGGCCCAAGTAGCTCCAGTGTTTGTCAGTTTAATCTTATGTTGGTGGGAAGAGGAGTTTTTGGTTAAAATTCCGCGTTTCCACCATGTAAGCTTCTATAGAAGATATATAGATGATTTCTTTTTTATTTGGGCAAGTGACACAGTCACAGTGGATGAATTTTTGCGGCAAGTCAATGATAGTGTGAGATGGCTTAATTTCACACTGAGTGATATAGAAAAGTCAATTCATTTTTTTGATGTAACGATTAGCTTAAACATTCAAGAAAAAAGTTCTCTAGCAATATCTTAAGGAAAAGTATGTTTACAAATAACTATCTACATTATGCCAGTTTTCATCCCCCTTACATGAAATTAAATGTTTTTTTGTGGGCAAATTATCAGAATTAGTCGTCTGATTAGTGACAACTTATTTTTTATTTTAGAGGAAATGAATAAGGTAGTCAAGTTATTTGAAGAAAGCGGATACCCTTCTTCAAAATTGTATGTCATTGCCAATGTAAAAGAACAAAGGCATGACAAATTGCCTTTGATCCTGAAAGCAGGTTTTTGTGCCAAACAGATCACTGAAAACAAAGAGTTTAATTGTTCCTTTCCTGTCCCTCTAAGTAGGAAGTAGAATAAGGCAAATCATTAGTGATAATTGGAAAATTTTATTGGGAAATCAAGAGCTTACAAGAAATATAGGGGATAAGCATACGTTTATATATAAAAGAACTAGAAATTTGAAACAATTCTTAGAAAACTCATCAAATGTAAGAATGCAGACAGAGATAGATAAGAAATTAGGAACTTTCCCATGTAATGGGTGTTCACAATGTAGACATATTCTGGCTATGAGCAGTTTATATTTTGAACACAAAAACTACCTTTACACTGCAAACGACAGGTTTACCTGCCAGACTGAAGGACTAGTTTATGTTGCAGTTTGCTCCACATGTAAGTTTTTTTATATAGGCAAAACCATACATAGGTTGGTAAATAGAATCAGGGAGCATGTTATGGAAATAAAGAAGAAAGATAACAGCAATGCATTAGCTAGGCATTCTCAGAAATGTGTGGATTTTAAATGATTTCAGTTTATGGTACTGGAGAAGGTTAATGGGGAAAGATTTACTGACACTTCCAACGCATATCTGGAATATTTGGAGCTCAAATGGCAAATATTTTTAGAGGAGACATTCCAACTGGTATTAACAAAAATATCCATAAAATGTTTTTTTAAATTTTAAGAATATTTGATAAAACAGCTTGAGAGCTGTATATATACATTTTTATATGTTTTTATACAGGAATTTTGTTAAATGTTTTTTAAAAGAAATAATGCAATATATTTTCACAAAGAAGTAGAGATTAATTAATATTCATGTGCTTTATTTTGATATTTAACTGAAGTTTGATTGTTATTGGTTGATTTGTAATTTAAATAATTAAGTCATTTGGCATTACAGGGAATGGTTTGACTGTGGGTTTAGTGTGATGCCCATGCACTGGTCCAGCAATCAAGGACCCTCAATCCTCACCACTAACACCAGTGAGGGGTGTCCATATAGGGAAAGGATAAGTACAATTTACCTTAAGAGCACACAGAGATTACAGTCAGTCTGGGACTGGTCTCTCCCTTGCTCTCCAGGTCCGCAATAAGACTCCCCAATGGCACAGCTATAGGGTCCAGATCTCAGCCTAGTGGGCAAGCTAAAACTTCCATCACCCTCTCTGTCCAACCAGTGCTTCATGTCCCTGCACAAGTAGCTCACACACACACACACACACACACACACACACACACACACACACACTTTGAGATAAGAGTTATATACAACCACACAGACACTCCAGGGGAAGGCTAGCACAGGTTCTCCAGCTGTGCCCCTTTTTGCCAGACTATATGGGTGAAATCACTGCCACCACCCACTAATATTTATCAGCTACCAAAAGGCCCTTATGAAAAGGTATCCAATTATACTGTGCAATATTATTATCCAAATGGTAAGTGCAACTGAAAAGTTGAGGCTTATTGGAGTGGCTTGGCCAGTATCACTATATACATGCAATGTACTCTAGAGCTTAAATTATCTCTACATAAAACAGACATAGTTGAAAGGTTTAAAAATATTTAATAATAAATAATAAAAAACACTAGACAATACTTTTTACTACAAAGTGCTAGTCAAGAGTTCAGAGATCACAGAGAAATACTTAAAATAATACAGTAGAAAAGTTCTGACATCAATACAGAAGAAATACCAATCTAATCTTCCTAGTTCCTAGCTATATCTAAGAGAAAACACAGTTCTAAGATAAACTTACATATAGAGCAAGACAGTGCTGGTGATGTTGGATGTTTTCAAGACAAATGCTCAAAATGCTCTCATTCTTTCTGTCCTTAAATTGATAAAACAGTACCACTGATTCATTTCATATTACATCATTTCTTTCTGTTTCCCAGACTAACAGACTCTCAGAGGTTAATAGCCCTTTTGATCTTGCAGCTGGTCAGGAAGCCAGAGCAATAAAAGAAATTATACATGCAAATTCTAGCCATTAACTCTGGCCTCAAAACAATAGACAGAATGCTTCCCTCTAGACATCTCCGCTCCAAGTTTTAGATCAAAGAATTTCACAATGCTTGATTTATCAGCTTTCTTACAGCAGAGTGCACTGTTGTTACATTTTTTCCAATTCAACATCCAATACAACCTTTTCACATTTAAGAGAACAAGCCTGTGGCTTACATTAATATTTACAAATGACAGAATTATCTACAAAATTCTATCTAGCTAGGCTGGCAGCCTTCATTATCTTCACACCCCCCCCACCAGAGAACACAAGCTAGTTTTTCAAGTCACCCCTGAGAAACATTGCTTGAGAGGGTTAGGTTTATCTGAGTATACCTTACCCCATTCCCTGTCTTGAGAGCCCATCTGAATTGGCATTGCTAATCCCACTGTGGTTCTGCACTGACATATCATATGCTTGCAACCCTAGGCTCCATCTTAGCAACTTGGCATTTTGCTGGCTGGCTCTGTGTAACCATGGTAGGGGATTGTGATCTGTCACTACAGTGAATGTTCTTCCATACAGATAAGGCTGAAGTTTCTGCAGTGCCCACACTATGGCTAGACATTCTTTTTCTACAGCTGCATAGCATTCCTCCCTGGGTTGGAGCCTATGACTGAGATAATCCATTGGGTGCTTGTCTCCCTCTGAAGAAATCTGGCTAAGTACAGCCCCACCCCATGGTTCAAATGATCCACCTGAACAACAAATTCTTTGCTGTAATCTGGACAGGCTAACACAGGGGGTCCTCCCAAATCTTCCTTAAGCTCCTGGAATGCCTGCTTACATGCCGGGGTCCACACTACCTTATCTGGCCTGTTCTTCCTTGTCAGGTCTGTGAGGGGAGCAGATATGGTACTATAACTGGGGATGAACTTTCTGTAGTACCCTGCTGTTCCTAAGAATGCCCTTACCTGATTTTTAGTAACAGGTGCAGGCCATGCCTGAATGGCTTCTACTTTGGCAGGTTCTGGCCTGATCTTAGTACTCCCCACTATATGTCCCAGGTAGGAGATCTCTGCCATACCTACCTGACATTTGCGGGGCTTAAGGGTCAACTCTGCCCTCTGTAGTCTGCCCAGCACCTCCCTGACATGTTGAAGGTGTTCTTGACAGAAATGGCTGTAGATGGCAATATCATCTAGGTAAGCAAGGGCAAACCCTCCAGCTCCTGCTAGGATATGGTCTACCAGCCTCTAGAAAGTTGCTGGGGCATTTTCCATCCCAAATGGCATCTTTGTGAAATCATACAAGCCAAAAGGAGTCACAAAGGCTGACTTTTCTCTTTAGCACTGGGAGTCAAGGGCACCTGCCAGTAACCTTTGGTAAGATCAGTGGTTGTAAGATGCTTAGCCCCACCCAGTTGCTCTATGGCCTCATCTGTCCTAGGCATGGGGTAAGCATCTGACTCTGTGTGACTATTTAATTTCCCGTAATCCACACAAAACTTGGTGCTGCCAACCAGCATCACTGGTGATCCCCAGGGACTGTTGGACTCCTGCATTACCCCTAGTTCCAACATTTCCAGTATCTCCTCCCTCAGAGTCTGTTTGACTCTCTCAGGCACCCTATAAGGGGCCTGCTTAATAAGCCTTTGGGGTTCTGAATCCACCTGGTCCTGCACCAGGTGGGTGCACCCTGGTTTCTCAGTGAACACATCCCCAAACTCCGGTAACACTGCTTGGATTACTCAAACCTGGGTAGGAGATAGCTGCTGAGACATTGCTACCTCTTCCACTGAGGTGTTATCTGAACCTCACTTAGGAGATCAGTCACCAGATCTCCCTCAGACTCCTCCTGCAATCCACTGAAAATACTCAGCACAAGTAGCTCCCTATCATAGGCTTCATCATGTTAACATGGTACAATTTGTGCCCCTGCCTCCTGCCTAGCAGTTCTACCATGTAGTTAACATCACTTACTTTCCTTACCACCTTGTAGGGTCCCTCCCAAGCTGCTTACAGCTTGTTGTGTCTAACAGGAATGAGAACCACTACCTGCTGCCCTACAGCATACTCTCTAGCTCAAGCATTCCTGTCATACCATACCTTTTTCTGTTGTTGGGCTTCTGCCAGGTTCTCCTGGACTAAGCCCATGAGTTCCCTGAGCCTTGTCCTGAGCTTACCTCTCAACCTCTTAAAGCAAAAAATCTGGACAAAGCCATAAATAACGGGGGACAAAGGCCCAAAAATAGGTACAATGTTCAAATATTGCTCTTACAAAGCTAGAAAGTTGATAGAATAACAGGGTTTCCATTAGCATGAATTTTCTGAAGGGTATGAAGTCTGAAACCTAAATGTCTGTCATTATTTTGTGACTTCAATCTGTAATAATTTGACACTGGTTTGCCAGAAAAACACAATTTTATGAAAAATGAACAAAAAATACGAGGCAAAAATCTGGACATTCTGCAAAAATCTGTACAGTTGAGAGGCATGGTCCTGAGGTTTAGGACATATGCCACAACAGACTCCTTGTGAGGTTCAGACTCACCTTCCCACTCATTACGAACTACATCTAGAGGTCCCCTTACCCTATGCCAATACAGCAACTCAAAGGGTGAAAAACCTGTGGATTCCTGGGGAACCTTTCAGTAAGCAAACAACAGATGGGGCAAATATTTGTCCCACTCCCTCTTAAACTGGTCTGCAAATGCCTGTAACATGGACTTGATTGTAGAGTTTAACCTCTCAACCAGTCCATTAGTCTGGGGATGGTAGGAGGTGGTCTTCAAGTGCTTCACCCCACAATACTTCCACAGACAAGCCAGCAGGTCTGACATGAAATTGGTATCTCTGTCAGTCAGTATTTCTTTTGGGAAACCTACCCTACTGAAAATCTCTAACAAAGCATTTGCCACCTTTACTGCCTCAATGGAGGACAAAGCCACTGCCTCAGGGTATCTTGCAGCATAATCTACTACCACTAGAATATACTTTTTCCCTGTGGACCTTGGGGTACTCAGAGGCCCCGCAATATCCATATCAACCCTCTGAAATGACTCCTCAATCACAGGCAAAGGCATCAAAGGAGCTCTCACCTTGTCTCCTGCCTTGCCTACCTTTTGGTACTGCTCACAGGTCTTGCAGTACCCAGTTACATCTCTGGAAATTCCAGGCCAATAGAAGTTCTGCATAATACATCTCTTTGTAAGTTTTATGCCCATATGACCTGCAAGGGGTATATCATGGGCTATGGCTAGAATGGCTAGGCACTATCAACTGCTCTCACCTTCTAGCCTTCCCTCAGGGGTCCACTCTCTATACAGTAACCCTTTGTCCCAGTATACAGATTCCCCCTTTCCTTGAGAATCATGTGCCTCACTAGCTACCTGCCTCAGGCCTTGCAATGTAGGGACTGAGAGCTGAGACTGTCTCAGCTCTCTGTTTGTAACCATTCCCACCTCCCCTTCCACAGGAAGTCTGGAACCTGTGACAGTGGTGCCTCACTGTTGGGTACTACTACACATCTCTACCTTTTCAGCCACTCTGTCAAAAGGAACATCAGTACCCAGAAGCAGCTGTAGCTCACCTTCATTCTCACTGCTAAAGCGTAGCTTCCTCCCTCAAGTAACCACCTCACCAGTCCTGGCTGCAAGTATGCAGTCTGTCTGGGTCTCCCCCAGTCTACCAAACCCACATGCTTGTATCGAAGCCTGACTGCGAGTAACTGCATTAACACATAATACATAATCGTTACCTATCAGTGCATCTGCAGGATGGTACTTCAGTATCCCTATTGTCTCAAGACAACCTACTATTGGCATTTTGTCTTCCTCATTTACTGGTTCTCTCACCTTTTGTTCCCCACCTTGCCTCCGTGGACATCTGTATGCTACATGGCCCCACTGGTTGCATTAAAAACATTTAACCCTAGGTCCTGGAAGTGTACCTGGACTAGTGGCTTCCCCTGCTATTGCCAGATTCTGTTGAGGCAGTCTGGGCTGCCCACCATGGGCTCCTTTAGATCCATGAACAGAACTTGGGGTCCCTTTCTTGTGCAGGGATGCTCTGCTTGCTAGGTATAGGTCTCCCTTCTTCCTCAACTCCTGTGACGTAGCACATTGTCTATCAGCTAACCATATCCTCATGCCCTCAGACAAAGTGCTAAGGGCTTGTTCCCTCACCAAAAGATCTACCGGCCTTTCAAAAGTGGTGAACTGACATCCACTCACCCACCTATGAAAATATGTGCTCAGTTCGGCAACATATTCGCACATACTTTTATCTGCCTTACGTCTATACTCATAAAACTTTTTCCTATAAGTTTCAGGTGTTAGCTTAAAAAATTCTAATGAACAGTTCTTAGCAGCAGCATAATTAAAACATTCATGACCAGTTAATTTAGACAGCACAGTTACAGCTTTACCATGCAGTAAGGGGGTCAGGAACCATACCCAGAGCCTTTGGTCAATGTCATATTGTTTACATACCCTCTCAAACATATGAATTAAACTTTCAAAATTATTCCCCTCTGTAAACCACGGAAGAAATTTACTGACCTTTTGTGTTTAAGGGGTCTGGTTACTCCCTTCCCCATTACCTCAATGACTCTGGCGATGAGTCAGTATCTCCTTTTTATGCTGACTCTGCCTTTCCTTCTCCTCAGCTTCCAGGCGTAGCAGTTTCTCATTCTCCTCAGCCTGCAGACGTCTCAGTCTCTCTGCTGCTTCTATTTCCAAACTCCTAGCCTCCAACTCAAGTCTCCTTAGCTCCAGATGAATTTTTAAGTCCTCTGCACACAGGCTGAGCTGTCCATTCCCTTAGTGTTTTACATCTCCATGGCCAGTCTAATCATCCTTCTGGTTGCTGTTTTCTGATGCAGCTGTGACCAAATCTGCAATCATGTCTGGCTTAGTCAGGTTTCCCTGCACCAGTCCTTTAGCCTGGCACATCTCAGCCAACTGGCTCCTTGTCACCTTTCCATACTCCTCTGCTGACATGCTTGCCTGTTCTCCCTGACTAACTAAGCTACCAAAAGAAATAAAACAATTGTCATCTGAACTCTGAGTATTCACTGCATGGCTGATTTAGAGTACAAAACACCTTCAGTGATCACTGTACACAAGATACAGGAATTCACACTACCCACACCACTACAAACCAATTAGTATGTGCCAACCAATTAATAAGTGGTGTGGATATTCCTTCACTGCCAAATAATTTATATGTGATGCCTGTGCACTGGCCCAGCAATCAAGGAGCCTCAATCCTCACCACTAACACCAGTGAGGGGTGTCCATATAGGGAAAGGATAATAAATGCACACATAGTAAAGTACAATTTCCCTTAAGAGCACACAGAGATCACAGTCAGTCTGGGGCTGGTTTCTCTCTTTCTCTCCAGGTCCCCAATAAGACTCCCCACTGGCACAGTTAAGGGTCCACATAGCCTAGTGGGCAAGCTAAAACCTCCAGCACCTTCTCTGTCCAACCAGTGCTTTGTGTACCTGCCCAAGTACCTGCCACACATACACTTTGAGATAAGAGTTATATACAACCACAAATACACTTCCGGGGAATGCTAGCACAGGTTCTCCAGCTGTGCCCCTTCTTGCCAGACTATATGGTAGAAATCACTGCCACCACCCACTATTTATCAGCTACTAAAAGGCCCTTATGAAAGGGCTCCATTTATACTGTGCAAAACTATTATCCAAATGGTAAGTGCAAGTGAACAGTCAAGGCTTATTTGGAGTGGCTTTGTACAGTATCACTATATATATGCAATGTACTCTAAAGCTTAAATTATCTCTACACAAAACAGCCACAGTTGAAAGGTTTAAAAATATTTAATAATAAATAATAAAAACACAAGACAATACTTCTTACTACACAGTGCTAGTCAAGAGTTCAGAGATCATAGAGACATACTTAAAACAATACAGTAGAAAAGTTCTGACATCAATACAGAAGAAAGACTAATCTAATCATCCTAGTTCCTAGCTATATCTAAGAGAAAACACAGTTCTAAGATAAACTTATATATAGAGCAAGACAGTGCTGTTGATGTTGGATGTTCTCAAGACAAATGTTCAAAATGCTCTCATTCTTTCTGTCCTTAAATTGACAACACAGTACCACTGATTCATTTCAGATTACATAATTTCTTTCTGGTTCCCAGGCTAACAGACTATCGAAGGTTAATAGCCCTTTTGATCTTGCAGCTGGTCAGGAAGCCAGAGCAATAAAATAAATTATAGATGCAAATTCTAGCCATTAACTCTGGCCTCAAAACAATAGGCAGAATGCCTCCCTCTAGACATCTCAGCTCCGAGTTTTAGATCAAAGAATTTCACAATGTTTGACTTATCAGCTTTCTTACAGCAGAATGCACTACTGTTACATTTTTTCTAGTTCAACATCCAATACAGTCTTTTCACATTTAAGAGAGCAAGCCTGTGGTTTACATTAATATTTACAAATGACAGAATTATCTACACAATTCTATCTAGCTAGGCTGGCAGCCTTCACCTATCTTCACACATAGTTTCTGATGAAGTTCTGCTAAATAAGTGAACGAAAGTGCTTAAACTACTTGATGTGCCTGATTGCCATTTTGTTCTTCAGTTGTTTTTATATACATGTATATATTTGTACAGTAAAGCATTAGTACAACATTCACAGAGCAGCAACTGAAATACAGTAGTATTTAGTAATTTACACAAGGTGAAGTTGTTTACATACAAGCAAACAGTTTCTGAGTGAGTTATAGTTGAGGATCCACGATTCTTTAAAAGAATTATTAAAAGAAGGAGAAATAAAAAAATATGAAGGAGAAGCAAACCTACACAGTGAAGTTAGCGATGGAGTGGAGGTGAGAAATACTTACAGAAAGTAAATAAGATGACAGAGAGGCAGCTCTGCACAGTGAGGGCAGAGTTGGAGTGGGGGAGGGAGTCAAGGCGGTTAGGAGTGTTCAAGTCTGCGTGTATGCTAACAGCTGCTGGCTATAAATATCTTAGAGTGGAAGAGGCAGGCTGGAGGCAATTATATTACGGGGGGATTTAAGCATTTACATACTGATCTGTAAGCTGGAGTATAAACTGGGTGTAATCATACATGTTAAAGATATTAAGTAGGAGTGCATGCCATAGTTTGGGTGCTAATGCGGAGAAAGTGTAATCTGTTGAGGATAACGTAGCCTGGTGAGCACGTGGGCATTGTATGTCTGAGACTGAAGTTGGTACAGAGTGTCTCTAATAGTTAGTCTGCTACCTAAGGAGAGGCAGAGTCAATGGAGTATATTTTGTGAACTATGCAGAGGAGTAATAAGGTAGTGCATTCTTTTATGGGGAACTGTTTGGCCCTTTGGAAATTATGCAGCAGTGCACACTTCTATGTGAGAGAAGCAAGAATCAGCAGACTTTGTTTGAAAGGACTTGAAGGGCTTTCAGTTTTTTTGGGGAGGGCTATCAGTATGTTAGTAGGTGTAAGGCATGTTCAGTATGAAGTTGTAAGATCTTTTTGCAGATAACTTTCCTTCTATATGGGGTTTGCAATTGTGAAACACGGAAACAGCTCAACAGAGTGTGGCTGATTTTGGCTTTTATGTTGTCAACATGTATTGACATGTTTAGGCAAGGATCAGGTATTTAAAGCAAGACAGATGTTCAGTGGAGTTTGAGGTATATGAGAGAAGGGTGGGAGTGTGGTATTTTGTTTAGCTTTTCTGAGGAGCTAAATAACATAAGTTTATTTTATTTTATTTTAGGATTCAGTGTGAGTTGTTTAATGGCAAACCATGGTTGTAGTTTATTGAAGGTGTACTGGAGGTTGCAGGGAATTGTTTTGTGGTTGGTGGCAGAGTGATAGAAGATAGTATCATTAACATAAAGGATGATGTTAGAGACCTTCAGATCTATAGATAGTGAATTAATGAAAATGCTGAAGAGGATGGGGGCAAGGATGGATCCTTGTGGTCCACCTGCCGACACCAGATGAGGAAGACCTAAACATTCATGAAGTGGGGCCTACTGCTAAAGTAGTTGTGAAACCATTCCAATCCAGAAGAACCAAAGCTGACATGTGCCAAAGACGGGAGTTGAAGGGTATGTTTAACAGAGAAAAATGCTTTGGTAAAGTTAACAAAGAGTGTGAATGCAAGGAAGCCTTGATTTATATAATGTGTATCCCTTCAGGCTAAAGAAAAACTTTGAATAAGATTTTTTTGGTTAGACTTAAACTGGTCTACAGACCACATGCCTACTACTTACCTATGCTACCTATGGTAGTGAGTATAGTGTCAATAAGTGCTGTTTGGGTCTTTTTTCTTTACAAACCCATGGTGGTATGATGAAAAATGATGGAATTTACACCAAACTTTCCAAGAGTTTGCCAAGGTGTGGTAGTAATGAAAAAGGACAGAAGTCATCAGTACATGAGTGCCTGTTTATACTTTGAATGGGTGTTATTATAGCTTTTTTTCTTATATGTTTGGAAAAATTAGTTGAGAAATAAGTTGAAGACATAGTGGATGTAGATGTTAATAAGATTTGCATGTTTCTTTAGGAAACAGGACTGTGGACTGTTACATTCTGGTGAGCATGTGTTAGGGAGGTTTTGAAGAAGGTAATTCATTTCCTATTTGGACATTTTGTGAGGTAGAAAGAGGGAGTATGGAAGATTGCAGAGGTTCTGAATTTGGATGATCAATGGGGTAAGGGGGTGGGGAGACGGCTGAATTTGATGGCAAAGATAGAACACTGATGTTTGTAGTTTGGGCTGAGTTGTTTTGAAGCTAGCGATGATGTTGGCCTCTCTTCAGAACTTTGGTGGAGCTAGAGAGCTCTACAAATCCCTTTCTGATTTTAATATGTAGGTCATTTGTTAGAGTAAAGGCATGGTAAGGGAGAAGACTCATATAAGTGGAACAGTTTGGGGAAGAAATAGTTTTGTATACCTAGAAGAGCTTTAGTGAGGAAAGAGGCAACATCATTAGTGTTAGAAATGGATACGAGTTTTGCCAGAAAATAACCTCACACAAGGTCCGGTCAACACACAGCACCCAATGAAGGAAGCCACACCATAAGGATAAATGACAGTTGAAAAATGACAATTTGCCAAATAATAAAACAAGATTTATTCCAATAGTCAGATTGAGCGCTTTCTTTTCCAAACAGGAAACTTCATCAGAATCACTTATCATCACATCCTATTGTGTTTAAAAAGATACACCCATTAATTGATTGGTTAAATCAGAAATGATCTCGTTAATTGACTAAAAAATACACATACTTATAAACCCTATCATGTCACATAAAAATCACGTAAAAACTTTAATAACTTAAAAGTTAAAAATACAAATGTACATGTATATGTATATATATATAGATGTGTGAATTCTTGTTTTATTTAATAACAATTAGCTTTGAGTTTGAGCGTTGGTATCAAAGAGACATGGTAATTAAGTCCAGAATGAATACATGCATCCAGTCTCAACTGCCATATTAATTCTCTAAACTCAAGTCTGTTCTGCCAATCACCTCCTCTGTCTGAAATGTATATTTTTTCCAAAACCCCAAATTTAAAATCAGCGTTTTCACATACTAGGGCGTGTCTATAAAGTGCGTTACATTCTTTCTTCCTACTTATTTCATATATATGTTCATATATACGCTGTTTTAAACTATGTTCAGTCTTGCCTATGTAAAATGCCTACTGTTGGTGGAGAGCAGACTTTGCTGGATGAATTAACTAAACTTATTTGTGCCTTTTTGGCAAGCGAAAATGATTCCAGTTTTGACGTATCAGTTCCTTGTTACCAAGTGCAACAGCAACAGGAACGTAATACGTCTGTGAGTGCATATTGGGGTTACAGGAGGTGGAAACGATCAGGGCAGAAGTGAGAACACCAACATAACTCGACCTATTTCCACATCAACCCACAATTCAACCCAAAATTCGCACAATGTACGTAGTGGAGATCGGAATGGATTTTTGGATTTGGAGAAATATAACAATTTAGACCTTACGGGTTGGCTGTCTGAAAAAGTACAGGACAGTGTGAGATCACAGGACATTTTTAGACTAACTTCATTGTCATACATAGGTATGTGTTACAGTTTAAAAGAAAATATGTTGTTTTTTGACTGAAAGCATTAAGACGAAGCACGTCCCTAAGGGGTTAAGAATCAACAAATTTCCCAATAATACTATGGAAGGAACGGAATGGTTTAATGACTTAACAAACATTTTTAATGACTGTCTTTGGCCTTAATGAAGGCATTAGTAAAACACAATGATGGCATGTTAAATATATTAAAGGAAGAAATTGATGTGTTAAATGACAAAATTAAACAAAATTTGCTGTTCACAGTATTAGATAGTAAACATAAATATATGCTGTTATTTAGAGATGTTGATAATGCCTCACATAAGAATTATTTAAGGAAGATGAACAAGTTAAAAAGGGATGACATTGACTATCAGGGAAAAAAGAGCATATACTATTGGGTCACACTCTAATTACAACAGTAAAAACAAAGTTAATAGAGGGAGTAGACAATATACAGGCTATTACCAAGACAAACATAGGAGGAATGTTAATGATAGGGATAGTGTGATTGAGGAAGACCACAATAGGGAGAATTCCCCTTTAGGAATGGAGGGACTGAGGAGGTCCGAGAGAATCAAAAACAGGGGGCGGGGGTTACGACATACACCCAAGCAGCGGGGAGACGGAGGTATGGATCCCAGGGAGAATCCAACATTCCTAGGAGTTACAATTGATAGTAAATGATGAAACAACTGATATCCATGCAGACAACATGGATCCAACTACAGAAATAGAGACTTTCAGAGAAGGTGCAATTATACAGAAACATGGTGCAGAACATACTTTAAAAGAGTTTCATATACATAATTACACTAAAATTGAAATACAGCAACAACACTTTGATCTATTTTGGAAAGGCTTCACATTTATACCAAAGAAAAGGGGTAACCTAGGTAATACTATGTTAGATGTGAAGCTCTTTATGCGGAAATTAAATTTACAGGTGGAATTTGGAGGGAATTTACAAACAGGGGCCAATATGTTTAAGAAAAGGAGTACATACAACCCCCCACTTCTTCCAGAGCTAGTGAATTTCAAAACTATGGTCACTAATGAGATTAGGGATGTGTATAGAACTAAAAATATTTCAACAAAAATTTGTCAAGAGAAGAACAAGGGATATTGGATCAGATGAAAAATGATGGTTCACTGAAAGTGATGAAACCCGATAAGGGTGGGGGGGTAGTATCAATGTACTAATGGGATTATGCAGCAAAGATGTTTGATATTTTGAACATGGAAGGGAGATATGTACAGGTATCCCAAGAAGAAGTTAAGATAGCATACCTCAGTATTGATTTAATTTTAGAAGACAATCTTTTACAGGGTAGAATCAATGATCAGATCCTGACTTAAAGTGTTGATTTGATACCAACAACGTCAAACTCAAAGCTTATTGTTATTAAATAAAAACAAAATTCACACATCTATCATATACACATTGTGTACATTTGTATTTTTTACTTTTAAGTTATTAAAGTTTTTTTTTTGATTTTTATGTGACATATAGGGGTTATAAGTATGTTTTTTTTTTAGTCAGTGTGAGATCATTTCTGATTTAACCAATCAATTAATGGGTGTATCTTTTTAAACATAATAGGATGTGATGACAAGTGATTCTGATAAAGTTTCCTGTTTGGAAAAGAAAGAGCTCAATCTGACTATTGGAATAAATCTTGTTTTATTATTCGACAAATTGTCGTTTATCTTTATGGTGTGGCTGCCTTCATTGGGTGCTGAGTGTTGATCAGACCTTGTGTGAGGTTATTTGGCATTTTTTGGTACGGTCATTTCATCCTTGTTTTACAAGTTTTGCCAGAAAATGCTTCTAATGGCACTGTCAATTACTTGGGTGTTGCTAGCTAGGTTAATATGGATTTGGTAGAGTATTGGTGGCTTTATGTTTTTTAGCATGTATTTAAAGTAGGATAACCGTCACTAAATAAATAAGCCTTGCTTTCATTTCCATTTATTTAGTAATTCACAGGATAGCTCCTTTATGGGATAAGAACGTGGAAGGGGATTTATACTATAAGTGGATGACTCCTCAAATTCAGGTACATATGCTTAAGGGGATAAAGCACATAATAGTTTTGATATTGCTAAGTCCATCTCTGATAGTTAGATTTAGAGGATACTTAAACATGTAAATCTTTTTAGGTAGCATTCATTTACTTGTGTCTGTAGTGTGCTAAAGTCAGTTTTCTTAAGTTAACGAAAGTCAAAAGGTATTAACTTACTTATAAACAGGCATGCTTCTTCTATTACTCATGATTATTGATCTACTAAACACAAAACAATAAAATGAGAAGGATTTCATCTATCTAAACTTGTATCAATAAACATATCTATATTTTCTTTCTGGTGATACTAATGTATTAATAAACTTACATCTATATTTTCTTTCTGGTGATACTAATGTAATGTAACAGTTACACATATAGTTCTTTCAGATTATGACCATTATATTCAAAGAAAAAGGAGTGAAAAGACAAAAGGTGCAGTTCAGATGATGTTTGTTACCTACATCTATACAAATGTCTTGTTAAAATGATTGTGCTGCTTTCTCCTTAGATTAATATACGGAGAAATTTACATGAGCTGTGGAAAGTCATACTACATCCATACATCAAGGGGGCAGTAAAGAGGAAAAGGCTAATTATACTCTAGCTCCTTTTCTTAGGCCATTTATTGCCTTTTTAAGGAGAGTGTTTGTTTGTTAGTTTATACATACTTTGTGGACCAGGACAGTTCCAATAGAACAAAGGCCTCTCTTCATGGGATACTCGTGGTAGTGCTCAAACTGACTAGAGGAACAGCTTTTTAGCTACTGAGCAGCAAAGCATAAGTTTACATTTACCTAGAAGGATTACCACATGGAAAAAAATCAATACAAAAACAGATGAATTTTTATTTGAAAAAAATAGTTAACACATAGGTAAGTACTAGACTAGATGCCCCAGTGGGCAGTTTTAAGCTTAGCCAGTTTCCCTCAAAGGTAGGAATCAAACTCTGTACCTTGTGTCTGTGAGGTATAAACACACTAACTATTATGCTAACCCCCACCCATATTGTATTCATGCTCAAATACATTAAAAAGATAAATGGAAAGTATACTATTGTTACTACTTTCATGACATGAGAAAAAAGGCATTCAACTCTACAAACTAATCCTAGACTAGCACAAAGGTACCCAAAACTTCATTGTACACTGGAAAGCCTTCATATTTCAGACAAATGCTTCAAGAAAGAATGCAGGAATTAATTTCCAGCTTGTCCAATTCAAAAAGCCACTTAAAAATTTGGAAAGTCAGTAAATAAACCTTGGTTGTCAAGAAGATTAGTGCATTCATTAACAAGCAATAAAATATCTTCCAGCTTCATTTCAGTACCCCAGAGTATTCTATTGGATAATACAGACTGCAAATTATTAAAAGAAAACCCAGATTAACAAACATAATGGTTTGGATGGAAAAGTGACAAAAATCCCAATGTCAGGAAGTTTGGAATTCTGCAGTAGGTCAAGCAAAAAGACAAATTATTGGTAGACAACAACCCATTCTAAAAAGTCACTTAAACCATACCGCTCAAATGTCCAGATTTTCAATGAATGTCCACATTTTGCCTTATATTTTTGATCTGTTCCTCATCAGATTTTAAGTTTTCCAAGTTCATTGAGGATTGATAACCTCTGAATATTGATATCTACTTGAGTTTCAGGCTTTATATACTTTGAAAAATACATGCTAATGCAAAACCTATTACTCTAGCAACTTTCTAAGATAATAAGAGCATTATTTAAAATTTTCTATCTGATTCTGGGCCTTTGTTCCCTCATTATTTCTGGTTTTGTTCAGATTTCTAGCACGTAGAAGTTGGGAGGTATGGCTTAAACTGAACCTTTGTAGTATGCCTAGTACTAAAGGGCTCTATATGTTAGTATAACAAACTGCCAGAATAACAAGATAGTGATACAGCATTAGTTATAGCAGTGCAGTCACTGCAAAGGGTTGCATAACTTTACCACACAAATACTAAGGGTAGAAATGAAAGCAAGACCGATAAAAACCAATCCAAACTCAAAATACTTCAAGCAAAACTTTCCTGAAAGCAGCAAGCATAAAAATATATCATAAGAAATTGTCCATGTTTGTCCAAGGTGGCAAATCTTCTGCCATCTTGTATGACTACATTTATTTACAACATGGTTTCTGCAGAGGGTGTTAGATACCACAGCCTTTTAAGCTAATCAATTATGTAAAGAAAAAGAATGACAGAAGTAAATTCTGGTCACACATTTCCTGGTCTTTATAAAATACTTTCATATAGCACAGTTTGCTAGGTAAGCAAGTAAATCTTAACTTAATCCTTTGGATTTTTAGTGGTTTGACATCTACTGATATTTATGCAGACAAAGGTTAAAGGGTTATCTTCAGCATCTGATTTCTCTTGTACTACTGTGCAAATATGCCAAGTCAGGTTTAGGGCTCCTGACTTTCATCCTTTACGTACATGTATGGTAAATGCATTGTGGAGATGAAGACATGCATATTGCTGATTGGCCTCCGCTGTAAAAGGACCTGTGTCCAGTCGGAATTTCCCGGTAAACAAATGTAAATAAATAAATAATAATAAATAAATACATAAATGCATAAAATCTAGATGGTAAGAGTGGGTACAATAAAATTCACACTACCTATATAACATATACACACACACACACACACACACACACACATATATATATATATATATATATATATATATATATATATATGGATGTAGAAGGGTTATACTGTAATATACCTCACAAAGAAGGTATGCATCTTTTCAGATTATTTCTTAACAAATACACCACCTTCTCAAAAATTTTAATTAATACACTGTATTTTAGTTGAAATGGTACTGAATAATAACTTTTTCTTCTTTAATGGACATATATACAAACAAACCATACAAACAAACCAAGGGAATAGCTATGGGTTCCAGGATAGCACCTGGTTTTGCTAATGTTGTCATGAGCACATGGGAATTAGAAAAATTAAATACCTTGAAGAACTTTAATCTAGTACACATTTATAAAAGATTTATTGATGATGTTTTTTTTTGCGTGGCAGGGTGACCAATCTTCTTTAGACCTTTTTATTTCTGATTTGAGAAACAGTTTAGGTTTTTTTAACTTGATTTTGTCTGGAATAGGGTCTTCTATTTCCTTTTTAGATACACAGATATACTTACTATCTCCTAATACAGTATGTTCCACTATACGTAGAAAAGAGACCTATACAAATAATCTGCTTGATTTTACTAGCTCCCATCCATATTTTATAAAAAGGAACCTTGTCAGAAGTCAATTTATTCGCATCTATATAATTATCAGTCAAGATTATGACTTTCAAAAGAATGCTGTTTTGTTAAAACACGTTTCTTCGAAGAAAGTACCCTCCATCTGTTATTAACAATATATGTAATGAGATCTCTAATGAGAGACACACTAAATATTTACCTATTTTACTACATGGTTTTACACCTAATACTTCAAAACCAAGTAACATTAACATAACCCTTAGTTTCCCATTACCTATCTCTAGGGACATGTCACAAATTAGAAATGTCATCTCGAATAACTGGGATTTATTAACTGAATCACAATTTATGTCAGCTGCTATTTGCACTGCACCTACCTTTTCATTTAAAAGAACCAACACCATAAGAATGAGTTTAGAAAACAGAGATTTACCTTTTCTTATTAATTCTACTTCTACTTCTAACTCTCAAAATGGGATGCATTCATGTAATAAATGTGTGGTATGCCCTAACATTTTCATAGGATCTCAATACACATTCACACATTGTAATTATACTATTAAGTTTTCAAAATATTTCTTCTGCGATTGTACAGCAGTAGTATATGCAGGTATTTGTGCATCTTGTAAAGCATTTTATGTAGGTAAAACTACAAGAAAACTTTTAGATAGAATTAAAATAGAATTAAGGAGCATCTAGGAGCCATCAGGGCAAAAAACTTAAATAATGCCCTTGCTAAACATAGCAATTTTTTGTATTTCTTTTAGTAAATTTTACTTCATAGTAGTATTAGAACAAGTTGACTGTTTTTTGGAGATTGGGAATTATATTTAGAACTAAGAGAATTGAAATGGCAATTACTGCTTAATTCAGAAACATACCCTGGACTGAATGAAAGTGTTAATATTAAATGTGCTTTAAAATGGAAGATTTAATTCTATTTTGACATTGTTCTCTTTCTACACAATGTGATTGCATCCAGCCTTGACCTTTGACACACTTGTAAGTCATCATTTGTACAGCTATATGAATATTCATGTTTCCTACATGTATATTTAGTGTGCACACTGTATATTTGTTCAATGATAAGCTAACACAAGGGAGATTTTATTTAATATTCATGCCCCTGTCATTCATATGTATGTTCATGGTTATTATGTTAAGATGACTAGCACAGTTTAAATATTGTCTGGTTGTACTATTGGTTACTGTACTAATAAGTAGTTCATTGGCTTTTTGTTAACATGTGACTCTAGTTACATATAATGTAAGTATTGTTGACTATAGGTTATTCTGATGAAGCTCTTCCACCTGAATGAGTGAAAGCTTAATCATCCATTCAGTGCCTGAGTTTTTATTTCCTTTCTACTAGCTCATTATTAATTACTACGCCTAAAAGAAGTTTGAATTTTTATATATATATATATATATATATATATATATATATGGATTCACTTCATAACACTGAAAACTCAAAATCCTGAAAATGAGAAAACTTCATAATATAGAAGACCAAAACACTGAAACTTCAAAACACTGAAAACTCAAAACTCAAAACACTGAAAACACATATCATACATATACTGAGTATCAATCATAGCACTTTCCACCAAGTGTAAGCAGGGGGCAAGCCCCCCTGTTCCCCCCACATCCCTGCTACTTAAATATATCAACTCCAAGATTGCACTTAGTGTAGTTAAGTGCAGTCTTGGAGTTGATATGATTTATGTTGTTTAAACTCAGTATATGTATGATATGTGTTTTCAGTGTTTTGAGTTTTCAAGATTTTGAAGTTTCAGAGTTTTGGTTTCAGTGTTTTGAGCTTTCAGTGTTATGAAGTGAATCCATATCTTCTTCTTTCTTCTTCTTTCGGCTGCTCCCGTTAGGGGTCACCACAGCAGATCAACTGTTTCCATTTCTTCCTGTCCTCTGTATCTTGCTCTGTCACACCAACCGCCTGCATGTCCTCTCTCACCACATCCATAAACCTAATCTTAGGCCTTCCTCTTTTCTTGTTACCTGGCAGCTTCATCCTTAGCATCTTTTTCCCAGTATACTCTGCATCCCTCCTCAGCACATGTCCAAACCAACATAATCTTGGCTCTCTGACTTTGTCTCCAAACTTTCCAACCTGGGCTGACCCTCTAATATACTTATTCCTAATCCTGTCCATTGTCGTCACACCCAGTGCAAATCTTAACATCTTCAACTCTGCCACGTCAAGCTCTGACTCCTGCCTTTTTGTCAATGCCACTGTCTCCAACCCGTATAACATAGCTGGTCTCACTACCCTCTTGTAGACCTTCCCTTTCACTCTTACTGGTACTCGTCTGTCACAAATCACTCCTGATACTCTTCTCCACCCACTCCATCCTGCCTGTACTCTCTTCTTCATTTCTCTTCCACACTCACCATTACTCTGAACTGTTGATCCCAAGTACTTAAACTCATTCACCTTTGCCACCTCTACTCCCTGCATCCTCACCATTCCTCTGTCCTCCCTCTCATTCACACACATATATTCTATCTTAATCCTGCTGACCTTCATTCCTCTTCTCTCTAGAGCATATCTCCATCTCTCCAGGGTCTCCTCCACCTGTTCCCTACTCTCACTACAGATCACCATGTCATCTGCAAACATCATAGTCCACGGGGACTCCTGTCTGATCTCATCTGTCAACCTGTCCATCACCATTGCAAATAAGAAAGGGCTCAGAGCTGATCCTTGATGTAATCCCACCACCACCTTAAACGCATCCGTCACTCCCACCGCAGAACTCACCACTGTCACACTACCCTCATACATATCCTGTACCACTCTTACATACTTCTCTGACACTCCTGACTTCCTCATACAATATCACAACTCCTCTCTAGGCACCCTGTCATATGCTTTCTCTGAATTCACAAAGACACAATGCAACTCCTTCTGACCTTCTCTGTACTTCTCCATCAACACTCTCAGAGCAAACATCGCATCTGTAGTGCTCTTTCCTGGCATGAAACCATACTGCTGATCACTAATCATCACCTCCCTTCTTAACCTAGCTTCCACTACTCTTTCCCATAACTTTATGCTATGACTGATCATTTTAATCCCTCTGTAGTTACTACAGCTCTGCACATCACCCTTATTCTTAAAAATTGGTACCAAAACACTTTTTCTCCATTCTTCAGGCATCCTCTCACTTTCCAAGATTTCATTAAACAATCTAGTTAAAAACTCCACTGCCATTTCACCTAAACACTTCCATGCTTCCACAGGTATGTCATCTGGACCAACAGCCTTTCCATTCTTCATCCTCTTCATAGCTATCCTTACTTCCTCCTTGCTAATCCACTGCACTTCATGATTCACTATCCGCACATCATCCAACCTTCTCTCCCTCTCATTCTCTTCATTCATCAACCCCTGAAAGTACTCTTTCCATCTGCACAACAGACTATCCTCACTTGTGAGTACATTTCCCTCATTATCCTTTATCACCTTTACCTGCTGCACATCTTTACTAGCTCGGTCCCTCTGTCTAGCCAATTGGTACAGGTCCTTTTCTCCCTCCTTAGTGTCCAACCTTTTATACAACTCTTCATACGCCTTATCCTTAGCCTTCGCCACCTCTCTTTGCCATGCACCTCATCTCCTTATACTCTTGTCTACTTTCTTCATCTCTTTGACAATCCCACTTCTTCTTCGCCAACCTCTTTCTCTGTATACTCTCCTGTACTTCTTCATTCCGCCACCAGGTCTCCTTGTCTTCCTTCCTCTTTCCAGATGTCACACCAAGCACCCTTCTAGCCATCTCTCTTACTAGCTCTGCTGTAGTTACCCAGCTATTCGGTAACTCTTCACTGCCACCCAGTGACTGTCTTAACTCTTCCCTGAACATCACCTCACAATTACCATATATATATATATATATATATATATATATATATATATATATATATATATGGGTCTAGGACACATGCTCGACTAGCATATGTCTGAATCACAAAACACTGAACACACATACACGAAAGCTTCGCCCCCCTGCACCCTCCACACCCCCCTACTTTATTATTCTCACTCTGAGATCACACTATAGAGGGGAAAAGGGAATTTTCCCTTACCTGCACTGTAGTCCGATCTATGAAAAAGGCACACATACACGGAAGTGCTTGTTGATGTTAAGCGCTTTCGTGTATGTGTGTTCGATGTTTTGTGATTTGGACATATGCTAGTCGAGCATGTGTCCAGCTCCCATATATATATAAAGCAGTAAATAAACCCCATTTGTTTTTAAATAAGTTCTTAGGATAGAATGTTCACTTTGCATGTTATTCTGAGCAGCAGAGGCAGTAGTTAATGTGAGGAGCCCTGTACTACAGCCTGCCTTCAGCCTCTGAAGCAAAAGGAAACATCACTCGTAAGTTTATTCCTGAAAGGTTCTCATTTAAACTCCACACCCAAGGTCCAAGGCTGGTAGTATTCAAAATAGGTGTATACCTTTACATGAAAATGAGCTGGCTAGAGTCACTTGCATGTCATGTGGTAAACAGGAGTTTCTGATAATTCAGTTTTCAATACAGACCTCATGGAATCTAAATCAAATGGTGATAATTAGATTCTTGAAACCAAAATATGCAACTCAAGTGTAACTGGGTTGCGGGAACAGTTACTATATATATATATATATATATATATATATATATATATATATATATATATATATATATATATATATATATATATATGAATCATTAGTATTAATCATTCAAAGATTTGACTGGACTGTAGTAGCTAGACTGTGTGGTTTCCCTGCACTTGAGCTCTAAAACCAGCATTTTTACATTAAGAGGGTTTTCTGGCTGCTCTCTTGTGGTAGATGTGTGTTGTAGCAAACCTATCTGAGTTGGGGGCTGCCGGCTGAAAGCTTATTGTGTGTTTTACTCATTGACCTGTAGACCTTGCTTGTGTAAAACTTGTTTTTTGTACTCTATATCAGCCCAATGTTTGTATGGGTTTGTGCTCAATTCCTCAGAGCTGCTCTTGGTTTGGTGACTTTGTCTTGGAGTTACAGAGAATCTGCCACATCTAAAGCCATCCACTGCTAAACGAATGATAATAAGTATCATTTTGTACTTCCTCTGATCATTTTTACTGTATTTCATAAGACTCTTGTATTAATTGTTATATTTCTCACACTTCTGAACTGTTTCCACTGCTGCTGTAGTACTTATGTATATTGTGTCTGCTAGTTTTATAGGACTGTAGTATCCAGACTGAGTTTTCCCAGTACTTGAGCTCTAAAACCAACATTTTTACATAAAGAGGGTTTTCTGACTGCACTTTTGTGCCAGAAATGTGCTGTAGCAATCTAATTTGAGTTGGGGGCTGCTGGTAGAAAGCTTATTGTGTGTTTTCCTGATTGGTCTGTAGGCCTTGCTGTTGTAAAACTTTTTTTTCTGATTGTATATAAGCCCAGTGTTTGCATTAAGCTGCTCTCTGCACAGTGGCGATTAGCAGTACCTTGTGTAGATGCAAACACATTCAAGGTAACATTTTCCTTACAATAACCATCTCTCCAACTTTCCCCAGCTCCCTCACTGCTCTAGGAGCACCTGAGCTGCACACAGTGCACTATCGCCTTGTTAGATATCTGCAGGTCACACTGAGTATAGCACCCATTCTTTGCCCATGGGCTATCATCCAGGACCAGTTAAATCTACCCATACTTCTCCCTGGTTAAACTCATGGCAAAAAACTAAAATCATGGATAAGCACTTTCAGCTATCTCTGTAGCCAGCCTGGTGGAAATGGGGATCCTGAGGCAATGTAAGAATTGTCTCATGTATACTGACAACCACTTAATCCTGAAACACACAGACACAGTAAGTGAGAGTTGTAGTTACACTATGAAAATTAAGACATGACTCTCACATGCTGAGAAATCAAATGACAAACAGGTTGTCAGCACATGCAAATTATGTCCCTCACTAAATAAGGTCTTGACACATAAGGTGGGAGGTTGGCATAATGATTAAGGTATTTACCTTACAAACACAAGTTGCAGGGCTTAATTTTGACATGGGGTAACTGGCTAGCCTTAAAATGGCCTACAGGGACAGTTAGCCTAGTACTAATCTATGAACATATGAACCTATAACCCACATATGTGGAGGTACTCACAAGTAACTTACCAAAACCTCAGAGGCCTCCCAGATGCTGCCTTCAGAAAACACTTGCAAACAAAACCAAGTTAACACCAACTACTACACATAAAAAACACATCACAGTGCCTCCACAAGCAAGCCACTAAGATGAAACCCCACACAGTCAAATATTTTCATCACAGGAGACTCCATTGTGAGACACACAGATGCCTCCTCACTAGGTTGGATAAAGAAAGGGTTACAGTCAGTTGCTTGGCAGGGACCAGCATTCACAAGATCACACAGGCACTCAGGTCACTCAATCACAAGTATCAGTATGACTCAGTTATAGTACATATGGGTGTGAATGACCTGAGATGCAACTCCCTGGACTAAATGAAGACATACATGATGGACCTCTATGAATACATGTCGCAGGTGGATATGAGCATCGTACTGAGCAGCACACTACCCTCACCAAGGGTGATATCACAATACAAACAGAAAATGATTGACTTCAATAATTGGCTTAGCTACTGGTGTCATTCCAAGAGGATCTCGTATTTCCCAGCCTGGGACGACATGATCGACAGACCACACTGCTTTGTCAGAGATGGTCTGCACCTGTTGCTGCTAGGCTTCAGAATACTGGTAAAGCCATAATCCATCCCTATAACACTTTTTTAGGCAGTGCCAAACCAGCAGACCTACCAATTTAGCAAATTCTTTTAATGCCAAGCTGAAGGTACTACTGCTGAATGCTAGGAGTCTTAACAAGAAACTGCACTCTCTGGAAGCTCTTCTCACCCTGGAGAATGCTGATGTCTGTGCAGTTACAGTAATGTGGTTCAAGGCTGAGGAAAAAAGTACCCTGGTGGTGCAAGGCTACAATGCTCTGAAAAGAAAAAAAAAATGACAGGAGGAGGTATTTCCATTTACATAAAAAAAATCACACTGCAAGATTGATAAAGCAGGATGACTTGCTTGAGCTACTCCATGTCCAGTAGACCACAGACAAAATCCCCAATAATATCATCAGTAGCTACAGGTCCCCAACCATGAACCATGAAAACAACTCTGCATAATTGAAATTACTGGAAGCACTTACAATTCAGCTCAACACACTATTCATGGGCAATTTTAACTACCCCTCCATAAACTGGGAAACATTCATGATCATTAATATGCAAGTTCAGAGATTCCTGGACTTTGTCAATGCAAATGTTCTAGAACAGCTGGTCCACACTCCCACTAGGGGTTCAAATATCCTTATCATAGTACTCTCAGATATGGTGCAGCATTGCATCCCCCCAGCATAATGTCCTCATTGTTAAGATCGGTCTCCTGTGAAATAAATGTAATGGTAGAACCCCCATTAAACCCTAAAACCTTTTCCAAGGCAAATTACATTCTATTAAGTGATAGCATAGGTAATTTTAAAGCTCACTTTAACCCCAAAAACATGAACGCCTATGCAGACGTATACACAAATGCCTGTACAACCACTTAAACAAATGCATAGAAATGGCAGTACCCAACCAAACTAAACCCAGATCTATTCAGAAAAACAAGTCACGCTGGTGGACCCCTGTCATAAATAGATTATACAGTAGAAGGAAGAAATTCCTGTCTAGAAGCAAGTGGGAAGATGCACAGCAGAGAAAAACAAATTCCTCATTAGTATCAACAAGCAAATCAAGGAACTAGTCAAGTCCTCAAAAGCTATATGTGACACTAAAATAGTCTCCTAAGCAAAGGATAACCACAACACATTTTTAGTTATGTTTGAAATCTTAATGGAAACACTCAACAATAAGCTTAGTTGGCTGTAGATCGCATTACCTACACTCAGCTAGAAGAAATATCAAACCTGTTGGCCAATAAATTAAAGCTGAAGACTTCACACCCTCATCACTTCCAGTCACTCCCTATGAAATACCCCTACCATTCCTTTGCCTTTTACCACAAAAGAACAGGTCATCACTGCACCCTCTAAAACTAGAAACACTGCATCAATGGGCACTGATGGAATCCCAGGGTGCCTATTAAATAGCTTGAAACATGACATAGAAGCCCAACTTGGATCTCTATTAAACCATGGTCTCCAAACAGGCTTTGCCCCAGCAGAGTGGAGGACAGCAACAGTCATCTCTCTGCACAAGAGGGTACCAGCAACAGAGCCAGGAAGCTACCAACCCATAAGTCTCACTACTTCATATGCAAGGCTATGGAAAGGATAATCTTGGACTTGATTAACAATAACATAGGAAATCTCCAGACGTTAGACCCAACTTAGTTCAGTTTTGTCAAGGGCAGGTCCTGCCTGCTCAGTCTGGTGGTCTTCTTTGAGAAGGTCACCCAGGTCATGGATGAGGGTAAGACAGTGCATACCACCTATCTTGACATGGTCAAGGCATTTGACCTAAAACCCCACTTTGGTATTTATAGATAAACTCACAAAACTGGGCATAAACCTCTACGTTACCAGATGGATAGCCAACTGGCTCATGGATAGGACTCCTGTTATTAGAGTGGGGGAATCCACATCCAGCAAGTGGCCAGTCACCACAGGAGTACCATAGGGCTCAGTGATGGACCCCCTACTGTTTGGGATATATTTCTCAGATGTGAAGACAAATGTAGATGACCTTTGGATGACCGAGTTTGCTGATGATTGCAAGTTGGGGGCAATCACTGAATTCCCAAACAATGTTGACATCCGACAGAAAAGACTGAAGCATACTAATGATTGGTGTCTGAGCCATGGTCTCAAACTAAACATGAAGAAATACATAATAATACCATTTGGAAAATCAAATACCTCTGCAAATTACAACACTGATAACACCCTCCTAAGAAAGGACCCAGTGATGACAGATCTGGGTACTCAGATAGTCAGTAATCTGAACTTTGACAACCATGTGTCCACAGTGGTGAGAAAATCCTTCAATGTGGCTCAGCTTATAAGTAAGCGAATGGCATCCAGATCTAATGATGTCATAGTACCACCATACTCGGCCCTCATCAGACCAATAGTTGAGTACAATCCTCCCTTTGGAAGGTATGTCAACAGGCACCTGCAACAGTTGGAGCATCCTCAGAGGTTTCTCACCAAAAAAGTACAGCATATAACCAACATGTCATATGCAGACTGATTAAAAGCCCTATGAATGTATTCAGTTTCCTACCAACTACTGAGGGGTGGCATATGCCTGACCTACAAGGCAGACTTTGACCCAGCCCTGATGGAAATGTTGCATATTCACAAAACTAATTACCAACTCCAAATAACTTGCTCTCTAACATGAATAGATCATGCTGGAAAGACAGATATGTGTCCCAGAGATTGCACCTCCTCTGGAATAGTCTTCCTATTCATGTGAAGCAGAGCCCCTTCCTGACCATCTTCATGCACAATCTGGACCAATGGATAGAAATCCCAAATTTACTCCTGGGGTGCAGCGAATGTCCTTTATGGACAGAAGCGGTCTGTAAAAATTGTCAAAACCATGCTTGCTGACCCTTGTTATATTTTCCTGGGATAGAAAATTGGATACAATCTGGTTTAAACTGGACAGACTTGTAAGGGCTCTTGAGTCATTAGCCTAGTAATCTCCTATGAAACTATGTTGCAGGAGTTCAGTGAGGCTTGGAACCTTCCATCAATGTAAATTACTGTTGTAGCAGGCATTTTAAGGGAGAAAGAAAGAAAGACTATAGAAAATGACAGAAGACTGTACATGTTGCAAAACAATTGTGCCAACCAGTCGCAGGTGTCAACCAACTTCATTTCATACCTGCCTGCTGCAGAATTTGAGATCAAGGTGTTAGTCTGTCACAGATCTTACAGCTCACATTAGGACAGTGTGCCTAAACTCGGCACAATAGCTGCCCACCATCTGTTTTTCTCCAAATCTCCCAAACTTACTGTCTGGACTTCCATATGCTGGTTTGTATCATCCATAAGAAGAATAATTATACTCATGCTCAACATTGTTTTTTAAAATTCCTGTTCATAATTATCATAGCCTACTGCCTCACTGGCTGCATTACTCACAACATTGTGCATTTCCTTGGATGACTACATGTCTGCAGCAGTTAAGTGAATATTTAAAACATGAAAAATGAAATATCTGCAGTATCTCTGGAGTGTCAACATCAACACCATTCAAGACTGTTAAACTGCTTTTGTCTCTCTTTTAGTCTTCAAAGCATCCATTTTTCTTACACAATCAATATATGTATGAACATTTCAGTCAGCCAATCGCAATCACCCATTTAGCATTTCAGTTATTCATCAAGGATGTTATTTCTCTAGAACTCCCTTCTGTAAGACTGAGTATTTCAAGGGAAGAGAAACTCATCAGAGTTCCAAATCCTTAGAGAAAATGACATGGATTTGTAGTGCAATTGTAGAGGCATACAGACCAACAGAATGGGCGTATAGCTAATGTAGTCCGAAAGACAATAACCTATCAGTATCAGTATCCTTCCACTCATGCAAGCATAGTCATGAATACATAAACAGAAATGATGCCTTTGAGAGACTCCCAGTTCATCAGTTGGCTTTAGTATCCAAATAAAAGATTAAAAGCAGCAAAAAAAAGAAATGGTGGGGGGGGGCAAGTTCACCTCCTCACACTCTTATTTAATCTAATTAACTCCAAAATCACACAAGCTCAGAGGAGGTTAAATAGCTCTGATGAAACAATTCATCAATGACCCACGAATCGCATAAAGATCTGAGCAAACACTGTAGCACAAAGGAGCAGGTAGTGCCACAGTCAATAAGCCCATTAATATCCCCCCATGTCACACATGTCTGTTTGGTTAACACAGTCCTGAGTATTCATCTCATTGTCTGCTGATGAAAGTCAATAACAAACTGTTCTCTTATTTATACTATCCTAAAATTAAAATGGATTACATTTACTTAACCTGTCAGCTACCTCACCTAGATCATACAATTTTAACATATGTGACATTTAATAAGTTTGTATTATCCATTGTATGCAATTTCCTGTCTATTGTTATGTACATTTAACCTCTTTATTTATATTATACGTCTGACTTGAAACATATAATGTGTTATTGTTTACTGTTTACTTTGTCTTGGAGCTTTTCTCCCCAGGGCTTGGCTGAAAAGGGGCTTGTGTCCAGTTGGAATTTCCTGGTAAACAAATGTCAAAAAAAAATAAATAAAATTTATTAGCACATTGGCTTCTCCAGTCATGCAATTACTGGGCAGTACACAACTGTGCATGTTAGGATATACTGAATAGACATTATAACTTGGAAGGTGTGAGACATGGCTGGGATTCCAATAGAAATAATAATACTTTGGAGGTGTTTGAAGAATGACTGGAATTTTCTCTTTCATCTTGTGCCTTTTCCCAGGAATCATACCTGGCCTTTAGAGAATAATTATCAAAATGACATCTATTACCCCACTGCATTTTTCCTATATTATCTATTACATAATTTTATATTTTTTATAATGTATTCATTTATCTTGTTTGTTCAAATATATATTTTTTCCTTCAGCTTCCCTTGTAAATGAGTACTAATAAATAAAACCCCTGCCAAATGGGGTCTGCAGTAATGTCCCACTTTATAGGAAGCAGGAGCTAGCAACAATTGGAATAGGAATGATTGATGATTGAGAATGACGATAGAAAGATTAAGGTTTTTAAAGCATTTTACTCTAGGGGTATATATTTTAATTTTTTGAATGGCAATGTAATTTACTTATTAGTTGATCAAAATGTGGTTTAGTACTTAACAAGCAGCACCATTGCACTTGCTTTATCTGATGAAGTCTGTTTTTAACTGACGAAAATGCTATGTGGATTATTCCTGCATTTATGTTCCTGAATTCATTTAATAAAGCCTGCTTTCAACTTCAGTGTTGTTGTCATGCCTTCCTTCAGTGCTAGCTGGTTTGTTAATTGGAATAGGAATGTGTTATGCTTTGCATTTAATACACTTTCCTACCTGTAAGCCAACTCTGATCCGCTTGGTTAGGGCTCCTTCTGGAAAAACTGCTTGAACCTGTGGTACCACTGTACTGCTTAGCACACCTCCTTCAGGGCCAATCAGATTATTGTCCTGCTTGACTCGAGATACCACTGCAAAGTACTGTGGGAAGTCTCTGGTGATGATGCGACAAATACGTTTCTTCTCCAGTTCTTCTGGTGAATCCAGTACTATAAAAGTAATGATCACAATGTTCAGTGAACATTTTACATATAAAAAGCCAACAACAATGACAAATCAGAGAAAAGTTGGGTGACATATCTTATGCTTAACTTAACATGCCCAGAAATAAACTCAAAGGTAATAATCACCACTAATGACATGCCATTTATAGTGTTTGGAATAAGAAAGTAAAGTAATTGGTTACTCTGTTAATTGTTTAAATAAAATCTTGATATTGCACTGCTGTTTACTGCAGCCCTGTGAAGTAGAGGAGTAGAAAAACAAGTGATGCTGGAACGGTAAAAATAAGCGATGCTGACATAATAAAAACAAGTGATGCTAGAACAGTAAAAATAAGCGATGCTGACATAATAAAAACAGGTGATGCTAGAATGGTAAAAATAAGCGATGCTGACATAATAAAAACAAGTGATGCTGGAATGGCAAAAATAAGTGATGCTGGAATGGTACACATACGTGATGCTGAAATAAAAAAAATGTGTGATACTGAAATGTTAAAAATAAATGATGCTGGAATAGTAAAAAAATAAGTTATTCTGAAATAATAAAAAAACAAAATGATGCTAAAATGGTAAAAATAAGTGATGCTGGATGGTAAAAACAAGTGATGCTAGAATGGTATAATAAGTGATGCTGAAATAAAAAAACAAGTGATGCTAAAATGGCAAACAACAAGTGATGCTGGACTGGTAAAATAAGTGATGCTGAAATAGTAAAAATAAGTGATGCTGAAGTAGTAAAAATAAGTGATCCTGAAATAAAAAAAAGTGTCATGCTGTAATGGTAAATATAAATGATTCTGGATGGTAAAAATAATTGGTGGGAATGATAAAAAAAACTACTGATGTTGGAATGGTAAAAATAAGTGGTAGGAATGGTAACAATAGTAGTGTTGCTGGAATGGTAAAAGTAAGTGAGTAACAGCAGGAAAACATTAAAGCCAGATCACACTTCAGTCCAGTCTTTTTCAGAGCGAATATTCAATCAACATACTTGATGAATTAGGCTAAGGATACTAATTTGACTGAATGTTACAATGGTCAAATGGCAGTGTTTGAACAGAGTGAGACTGTACACTAATGGCTAGTAGGAAATATCTCCTTTTTCCACTGTTGTGTGATCTCATAGTTAGCATATACACAGTTGCAAGGGTGTGGGGGACACACTTAAAGCAAGTGTATTTTATGACTTGTGGTGGGTTCGAGGTAGTACTTCCAGGTTTCTACTAATCTTCAGTGGAAGTGTATTCAAATGGGTTATGTCAGTATAAGTGTAGTCAATGACTGCGTTATTCATGTGAACACTGTGCCCTACTCTTTGCTGAGTGCACTTTTAGTTGACACGGTAGTTAGGTAGCTTGTTTAGTCAATTTTTGGGTTGATCACCTTTGTGGTGGCTGACTATGCCTTGGCTGAGTACAGTGCACTACAGGGGAGTACACTATAGTCATGTTTTTGCAGCCATGGAATTGGTACATAAAAGTAAGGGAGGGGTGAAGGCAAAGACCCCAACATTGAGGGTTGTAGGGTGGGGAGCCCCTACTTAAATATCTTGTTTAGGTATATTTCTAGAGTCTTTTGTCTGACTGCAACTGAAGAAGAAACAAACATGTGCAAGTTTAGTGTGATATGGATAGAGGCATACTGCTAATTTCTTGGTAGCAAATATTTGCGTTTGATACCTTGTGCAACTCAGTGGACAGTTATTTATTGCTGTCTGACAGTCAACTGAGGTTGTGTTCCACATATACAAGCATACATGTACACATATACACACACACACACACACACACATGTATCTATATATATATATATATATATATATATATATATATATATATATATATATATATATATATATATATATATATATATATATATATATATAGAGGTTCCTAGGTAGGTACTAGGCTATCTGCCAGAGGGCATTTATAAGCCTAGCCAGAGTGTGTCGGCTTTCACCGCCCCATTGATTAACTGATCCTCTGTTAAGCAGAGCCAATGAAGTGATCACAGGGCTGTATTTTCTGTTACCCATCCACTCGTCAAGGTTTCTCTTGAAGAGTGTTAGTGAGAGGCTCTGCCTGATGTAATTTGCATGGGGAGTCTCTGTGACAGGAATCTATCCCTCCAGCATGTTCTATTTATTGTAGTGGTGAGGTTTAGCTCACTAGAGCACGTGGCTCGTAGTGACATGGATTTCTTTAGGTGGAGCATGTCCATCAATTCTAAGTTAGACATGGCTTTGTAAGTCAGGCAGAGATCACCTCTGAATAAGCAATATGCCATTGAGTACAGCCGGAGTTTTTTCAGTCGGGCTGCATAGGACATATGTTTGAGGCCAGTAATTCTCTTGGTGAGGTACTTTTGTGGTCTTTCCAGCTGTTGGAAGTGTCTTATGAGGTACATCTCAAATGGGGCATTGTACTCTATGATGGGTCTAATGAGTGATGAGTAGAGGGGCACTATAACTTATTTATTTCTAGATGTGAACCCTTTAGTAATTATATGGGCCACACAGAAGGATTTTCTAAATACTTTGGCAATATGATTGTCAAAGGAGAGATTACTGTCTACCAGGGTCCCCAGATCTCTTATTACCTCTTTTGTATTAAGGGGGCTGCCACCTGTGTGGTAATTCGTGGGTGTTTTGTTTTTCCCAAATGGGATGGCTATGCATTTTTTGGCATGTAGTTTGAGGCCATGACTTTAACACCAGGTGTCCATCTCAGTAAGACCCTTTTGGAGGATGTCCGTGTCAGCCAGAGAGTCAATTATGGCTCCCAGTTTGCAGTCATCGGCAAACTTGGTTAGCCATAGTCCTCCTGTGTTTGCCTGTACTTCTGAGAAGTATATGCCGAACAGTAGGGGTCCCTGGACCGAGCCTTGCGGGACACCACTTGTGACTGGTTTACAGTCGGACTTGGAGCCCGCTATTCTTACCGTGTGAGTTCTGTCTGTAAGCCAGTTGGCAACCCATCTCATGACATAGGGGTTTATGTTCAGGCTGGTGAGTTTTTCTGTAATACCCGAGTGGGGAATGGTGTCAAAAGCTTTGGTGAGGTTATGGTAGGCTGTGTGAACTACCTTTCCCTCATCTATGGCCTTGGTGACTGTCTCGAAGAAGTCAACCAGTTTTAGTAGGCATGATCTGCCCTTAACAAAGCCGAACTGGGTTGGGTCAAGTGTTTGGAGGTTCCCAATGTCTTTGTTAATGAGTTTCATGATGATGAACTCCATAGCCTTGCAGACCAGGCTAGTCAGGCTTATGGAGCAATAGTTACCAGGGTCAGTTGTGGCCCCTCCTTTGTGGAGAGGAATAACCATTGCTGTGTGCCATTCTATGGGCACGTAGCCTGTGGAGAGGCTGAGGTTGAACAGCGTGTTTAGGTGGGGGGTTAGTTTGTTCTGTAGTTCGTGTAAGACACAGCCTGGGACACCATCTGGTCCCACTGATGCTGTGTTTTTGGCTTTTGAAAGGGCTGTTTTCACCTGTGCATCTGTGATTTTTGGGACACTACACTTTTCCGGTATTGTTGTGGGCCCTTTTGGAGGTGAGAGGTGGTGAAGTTTGCACTGAATCTATCTGCTAGGATGTTGGTAATATCAGTAGGTTCAGTATATTTTGTGCTATTTTGCACTAGTTCAGTGCATATCTGTGAGTTGCCAGTGAGATTCTTAACATAGCTAAAGAAGGCTTTGTGGTTATCTTTTGAATCCTTAGATATTTTTCTTTCGAAGTTAGCCTTGGATGATTTCATGAGGGACCTTAGTTTCTTACTGATACTGATTAGGGATGTCTTTCCTTCTTGGGATTTTCTTTTTTTCTGAACTAGTTTCCTCCTTCTATTGTATAGCCTGTTTATTGCAGGGGTCCACCAAACTGGTTTCCTTCTCTTAGAGGAGTGAGTCTTGGTTTTGCTAGGGATGGCATGATCCATGCATCCTTGTAGGTAATCATAGAGTGTATTTGTAAAGGTTTCTGCATCTTGGGCAGCATTATCCTTTAGTGTGGGGGCTGTGAAACTTACCACCTCTGTCTTAAGTAGGGTGAAGTTTGCTTTAGAAAAGTTTTTTACTGTGGTTTCTTTAGTTGGGGGTGGTGGTGGGGTGTGGACATCCAAAGTGAATAGTTTATGGTCTGATCTAACCAGTGAAGGGTTGACCTCCCGTGTGGAACATCTATCGCCCATGTTGGTGATGACCAGGTCCAATATGTTTTCACCTCTGGTAGGGGAGTTTACCAGCTGATTCAGGGCATTTGAGTTGATAAATTCCAGGAAGCGCTGGGCCTGGGAATTCGTACTCGAGTAGTTTTCCCAGTGAATGGTAGGGTAATTGAAATCGCCCAATATCAGGGTGTTCGGTAGGACCTTCATGTTTTCCAGTGTCTCCAGAAAGGTGGAGTGGTGGCCCTGGGTCATGGAGGGTGATCTGTAGCAGGCCACAATTTGCATTGTAGATTTGCTTTATGTTAGTTGCACATGGATGATCTCAGAGGTATCATGCTGCGCCACTAACCTGGAGGTGTAGGTATCCTTGATGAATATGGATACACCCCCTCCTTTTGTGTTTCGGTCCATGTTCTGTGGCCGAAACATGTGGTATGAGTTGTAGCCCGGTAGTGCTGGGGTGCTCTCTGCAGCCTCGACCCAGGTTTCAGTTACTGCACAGATGTCGACATTCTCCATACTGAGGAGTGCTTCGAGCGCATGCATTTTGAGATTTGAACTCCTTGCTTTAGTAGTATTTATTTTTTCTCACTGATGCTTAAATGAAATGGTCAGCAGATCCTGTCACACCATAATGCTTTAGACAACAGAAAAAATGTCCTTCCATTGTGGTATTCTTGAAGTTAAAATTTGTATGAATTCATAAATAGCAACATTTTTGACTACAGGATTAAATGCTCTTTTCAACACACATGTAAATTACAGCACATCATTTGTTGTTTCCGTAATATATGGCTGGTCATATTTAAAATGTTCTGAAAATTTATTAGCTTTATATCAGTATGTACTGAATTCATAGCTGAACATAGCTGAACATAACCTCCTGCCCAAAATATATTCACTTTTCTAATAATCAGAATCAGACCTTCCTCTCACATGTTATAACGTCTACTTATAAAAGTTGTACATATGGATTCTTTCAACAAAATGTTCTTTTTGTTTTTCCATACTGCAAAAGATTGTCACAACTTTCTTAACCATAGAAATAGTATCCCTAGATGCGTCTGCATTTTTTACTTTTGTTGCTTTTTACTTCTCTAGTATTTATGTAAATCTTTGCTACACTGACCCTAAAATGTTTCTCTTGTTTTGGCAGAGTCCCCCCTCTCAGAAATGGTCCCACAGTCCTTTTACAGTAAGTTAATATGTGTGGTTCACACATTAATTTTGACAGACAGCATTCTGGCTGCCTTCTCCTTCACTATGTGAATAGTTAATCAGTTCTAATCCGTGAAAATCCATCTTCCCAACGTTTTCACTTACTTCACTAGTGTTTCATGCATCTTCTTTTAGGTAAAGAAAGACAAAAATAGTGGAAATGTTTTACTTGTAAGTGACCTTATTTTCAAAGTGGAGGATGCCAAGAACTAACACCTGTTTACTTAGTTTGGATGTTTTTTTTAAGTCACCACTAAACAGGCCATTAACTTGTGTTGTGTATGAGACAGCAGACATGTTGGGGGTGTTTCTACCAGAGGTGCACATACTGCTTCGTCTCACCTTCATCCATGCCATTGAGAATTTCGTTCAGCTCCTCCTCCGTGTATTCACAGTAGTGCTCCTTCCAGTTCTCTCCTGTCTCACTGCGCAGGACAACAAGCTCTCTTTCCTTCCCACGCAGCGCTGCAAAGTGAGGAATCTCCACTATCACAGGCCTGAGTGAAGGACAAACAAAGGACAGTGAATGTCAGACTGGAAAACATTGTAAAGACTGCAGCACAGCAAGTGGGTCTGCACTTTTTCTGTGTAATTTGCCACTAATAATCATGTGAGCCCTGATGCAGAAACATACACATAACACTAGTCTTACTCAACTGGGCTAAGTTAAGAAAAAAGCTGAGGAAAAGGAGACATCACAATACCAAATCTAACATCCAAACAGACTGTGATGTTCCACTTAACCATATTACTCAGCTAGAAATCTTAATTTAGAGCTACTGTTCTGCAGCATACTCAGTCCTGTTCTGGCAGTAGTGGTCCAGTCATTGCAGTTACTGTGAAAGGAAGTACTCAATCCATGTCAAGCAAACTGCAGTACGAAACATAAAAGCAATAGAGTCGTGTTATATGTCTGAGAAGTAACAAGAGGTTTTACTTCTAAAATGCTCTTCTGAAACAAATGGACTGCATTTATTTCCTGCTGTACAATCAGCTGATCATTCCTTAAAGCAGCTGTCACTGAGACTACAAAAAACATCTTTATATATGATCTTGCAGTTGCTTTGCTAAAGATTGAAGTACTTCTCTAAAAGACACACTGAATCATATAAATTAGTATTGATCCTGCAACAATAAAGACTTCATGCTATGCTTTAACACAAAAAAATGTTTAATTCACAAGATTCTAACTCAGGAGGGGAGAATGTACACAACATATGGAAATCAACATCTACATACCACAGCTGCTAAAAATAAAACAGTATCCCACAGAAAAGTACAAAAATAAAAATAAATAAAAAATAAAATAAAATAAATCATGAGGGGGAGAAAAAGACTAGGTCACTGAGAACTGAAAGAAATAATAGTACACAGGGCAAGGAGAAAATGAGGAGGCCAGGAGCAACTGACTGCTTTAGTTTCTCCTACCCAATGAATTTGGTTCCCGGTGGCCCGAGCTGAAGGATTCGGCTAACCAAGCTTTCTCCCTCGTTAAGAGGGGGAGGAGCTGTAGGAAGATGAAGTTTACTGATCACATCCAGAGCAGCAGTGAAGAGGAAAGAAAAAAGAGTAATATGATACAAACCATTTGGGTTTCTCTGAGCAACAATGTTTGCAAAATATATCCCGCTAATGCATGACAGTGAGTGAGTATGCAACCTTATTTCTTGTGGATGAAACAGTCACAGTGTCAAAACAGAGGGAATATAATACAGGAAACAACACAGAAGCAAAATAAACCAACTATTTTGAGGAGGTAAAGAGTCATCAGATGCATATGTTTTCAAATGACCTGGGACCCCTAGACAACATTACTAATCATCTGAAAGCTTGTGGACCCTTTGCATTAATTATGTACAGCACACCATGGACACAGGAGAACACACAGACTGCTGAAGTTTCACAGAAGCTAAAATAAATCAAAGCACTATGGTAGTGTTAATGGTGGGAGTATTGCATTTGAGTTTGTAAAGCATTCTTAAAACATTTTCTGTATCTTAGCTATGATGCTTGCTGCAGTAACAACTGCTTTTGCACTTATCCATAGGTGAAGGACTGCATGTTGTACATATTGTAATGCAGATACTGTATTCACTCAAGTCTTATTTTAGTCATATTCTGCTATAACCCAAATCAGCTTAAATAAAAGGCAAGCATTCTTAATGCCCTAGGAAGGAAAATACATGTATTATTGAATTGATTACCTATTTGTAGTATGAATGGAAAACAATACCAGTTAACTTGCTGCATAACACAACTGCATGAGCATCCCCTGGCAGCCATCATGTCTTCCTTACATATGGCTTCATTGTCATTACTATGCACATGTGAGCAGATGAACTGTTAATTGGATTAGAGCATTTTTCCCTGTTAATATCTTCTGTTCACTTTAATCCAATACTGAAAACAGGACATTCAAAATAAAAACAACACAGCACAACCCATCTCATAATTTTGTGCAGAATAGTGACCCTTCATAGGTTCATAGGAGGTTACTAGACTAATAACCCTAGGGCTTTACAAGCCTAGATGTTATACCAGAATTACAGGACTAGTTCAGGTGTACACAGCATAGTATTTTGCTATATTTTTTCTGTCTGTCTGTATATCTGCTTGTCTGTCTACAAATATACCTACACTTACCTTTACTGAATCAGAAAGAACAAGATACAACAGGGAGAACAAGATGTTCACCATTAGATTATTGTTGCATAGCATAAGCTGTAAGGGCTACTCTACAAGTGGCGACCATCCAAAACTGCATGGCACCTTCCACGTGAGCTACCTCCTGGAGGGATCAAGAAGAGAAGTAGAAAATTTGTGGTTAGGGTGACAAGCCTTCAGAACTTTCCTACCATCAAAATGCACTCTCCCTGAGGGCTTCAAGTGATCAATGGTTGCCTAGTGCTTCTCCAAGACAAGGCAGATAAGTATCATTTTAGGGAAAACTTCTCAGTATTTTTATTTTTTTTTTCTGAGGAAATGTTTATTCCTTTTACAAAAACATTACATTTAAGTTAGGAGATATGTTTTTAGTGGCTGTCTGTAAAAATGTTCTTCATAAAAATTTAAATCTGGTTTACTTTACATACTAAAAGCAGCAGGAAGAAATGGAAACAGATGATTCGCTGTGGCGAACCCTAACGGGAACAGCTGAAAGAGAAGAAGACTAAAAGCAACTTATTTTAAAACCATTTTTTGTGTGTAAAAAAAACTTTGTGTGGAAAACTATTGATAGGGGGTTGGGTTAGTGGTTGTGAGCAGTACCATAGTAAGAGTTGGGTAGAAGAGGGCATGTGCCCTGGGAGCAACCTTTTAAAGGGTCACTCTGGGTGCTGTTCTTGCATTCCTTCTGTAACAGCAACTTTTTTGTGCTATTGTTGATAGGAAGGCTGTGTGCCTGGGTGGGAGTGTGCATTTCAGACTGCTGTGAGCTGGTAGGTAGGGAAAGGTGTGTGCTTCCTTTTTTGTTTTTGTTTGTTTCTCTTCACTATAAGCAAGGGGGTGCAGTGCTAGTTCAGGGACTGACACAGGCTGCTGGGTGAACCAACTATACCTCTGGTTTTGAGGTGTGTCACTAAAACTTTTATCTAAAAATTTTAAATTTCCTGTCAGGAAGTTCACTGACTCTTCCATACTCTGCTACCAGGAAGCAGACTTTGAGCTTTGTTTCTTTTCACCCATATCAAGAAGAAGAAGAAGAAAGTTTCATGAGAGTCTTCAGAAGTCAGTCCAGCTTTCTCACTGCTTCAGGCATGAATGAGTGACTCTGCCCTGCCAAGATCAGGCACCTCAGACCACTCATCATCTTCTTTCGATTTTGCTGGAGCTGCTCGAAAAGCCACTAAGTACTGGGAGATAGACATGCTTTCTGTGGCTCTTTGCTTGTCCTCAGTGGGCAAGGGTGAAGTACTTTTGTCAGTCTCTGATCAGAGCAGACAATGCTTTACTGCAAAGGTGACGTAAACCTCCTTCCTCCTGGGAAGAGAGTCCTTGGGTTGGTGTCCTAGGAGGTCTCTCCTAAAAAAAAAAAAAAAAATAAAGGTATATTTCTTTTCTCTGTTGAGCAGATTGACATTGAGAAGACTGGCTAGGTTTTGCTAAGGACTTATTTCAAGCCTTTAATTCTTTAACTTGTGATTCTTCACTGAGTTTGAAAAAAAAATATTTCTGATACTCATTCCCAGTCAGAAGACCATGGGTTTGATTGGGAATGTAATTCTTCAAATTACTATGCCATGAGAAGGAGAATCTGACTCTCATAAAAACCTCCAGGTGTGCCACCTCAAGCTCCTGGATGCCCTCCCCCCACTGACCCCATGATAGAATCTGGTAGCAGGTAGGCAATGACAGGAACCCAGTGGTACTGAAGCAGTTCTAAGAAAGCTAGACAATATCTTTCACCCCTCCTAAGAAAAGGAAATATTGGAGAAGGGGCCCTCTGATGGAATCCATTATTGTACCAGTGGCCACCAACAGGCAGCTATTCAACAACAATATTGTTGTCCATCCTCCCTGTTAAGAGCCTGGGTCAATGCATAGGGTGAGGAAGCAAGCTATTTGCCCTGAGGGCATTAAATTATGTAAATCATATGACATGCTTCCAAAGAGACACAACTATACAAGCATTGGACTTTTTGAGAAAGATGGCTACTCCTGAATTTAGAAAACAAGTTGATTATCAGGTGGCCAAAATGCACACTATTTCAACCTGTCAATGAGACTTTTATACTATGCAGTAGATAGAGAAGATGGAGCAGTCAGAGCAGTAGGGGCAGGTACAACCATAAGGGTCTATATCAGACAGTCGAAGTTCTGTAACTCCGAACACCTAATGGTCAAATCATTATGTTCAAAGTTACAGAACTTCTACTACGTAAAAAAAAAATAAAAATACAATGGACAAAAAAATAAACTGTTGTAAGCAGGGGGGGCAAGCCCCCCTACACCCCTACGTGGGGGGTGCACCCCCCTGCTACTTAAATATACCAACTCTGAGATTGCACCACATTGAAGTGAATGGAAATCTCCGCTTATGGAGATTTCCATTCAAACGCTCAAACTTTTACAAATTCAAATGCATGGTCTCGACCATATGTGGTTCGAACTTGTAAAAGTTCCACTATGTGATAGGAACCCTAACCATAATGCCTCATGCCAGGCTTTATTTCTGTGATTTTGCAGACTACTTTGAGGTGTATTAACACCCCTTATGATGGATACTCAGAGTTTGGACTACATTTTAAGAATCTTCAGAAGAATGAGCAGAAGGCAGAACTCTAGCTACCCTTTGAGTTCGATTTGAGACCCCTCAAAGATCCTAAAACAATAATCAGAAACATTCCAAGTCATTCTATTTCAAATAGTCCCAGCACCCACTCTCTGACTACTCTTCAGATGGGTAGCCACGTCAGAGGAGGCCCTTTAATAGATACCTCCACAGGGGAAGAAGTGGCCTGCAGAGCCAGGAATTCAGTGATCTTTTCTCCTGAAAGTAACCTCAGGATCCCTAAAAGGTTGCCCCTATAGTATCCCTAAAAGGTTACTACTATAATAACCATATGAAATATTCAGACTTTCAATGATGAGTCCAGGAATGTGGAGATTGAATGACTGAAAACCTGAATGAACATATACTAAGTATGAGATTGCCACTTCTTGAAATATTCATGTTTCACTGAGGTATGGCTATCTCAGAGTTGGTACACATAAGTCTGGGGGATGTGGAGGGCTTGCTGTGAACATTGTGGACTGCATGTGGGCCATCTCCCATACAAAAACAAGTTTGAAGGAGAAAAGTGATGTTCAATGTGCTCTCTTCTCCTGTAGTTTTGGTCTTTTTTGCAGCATTGCAAAACTCCACATTGTCAGTTCTGACATCTCACTAGGGAGGCTTGCCTGACTTCTTCCCTCAGGAAGCACTCAAGGGGACTGATTATCTCTTCACTTATATTCATGGATGGCCATTGTACAGGACAAATGGATGAGGAGAATAACATCCAGAGTCTACATAATCCCCTTCTCATCAATCCCAAAGCAATAATCCCTGTCTCTCCCAGGCATTTGAAATTGCTACTCTCCTGGAACAAAAAAGCCATCCAAGAGGTTCCACCAGACCAGAGGGGGTCCAGGGTCTTTTTCAGATAACTTTTAGGTCCAAAGATTGCAAAGGACATCAGGCCAACATTAGATCTAAGCAGTCTAAATCAGTACATAAAAGGCCCAATTCCAGATAGTCACAATGGAAGCCATATTACTTATGCTGCAGGTAAATGATTGTTTACTTGACAAACCTTCAGTATGATTACCTCCACTTAAAATTTGCCATAAAATCTAGGAGGTACAAACATTTCCAGTTGTAAGACAATCACTATAAATTCCATTCCTTGCTGTCTAGTCTCATAATAACCCCTGGTGTTCACCAAGTGCATGGTGCTAGTCATAGCTCATCTGTGATTCAAGGGGATTGGCATAAATTCATATCTTAATGATTGGTGTCTAGCTGCTACAACAAGGTTTTTTTTCTGTCTGCCAGAGATCACTTGCTTCATTTGTGCCTGTCCTTGGGTATCCTGACAAACATAGAAAGATCTAAACTTCAATCATCAGTCATTGTTTTCATAAGTTGCCAACTGGATCCAAGATCATGCAGTTCAAGTTTCTGTATTTTCACTCTTTTGAGCATTCAACGTTTTGTGTCTGCGATAATGTGATATAGATGCAATACAGCAGCTACTTTGACCTTAGCCCTCCACAGGATCAGTCTTTGAGGGATGCCCTGGTATGTCAGGTCAAAAGCTTTTATCCTTAAGGACAGTGATAGCCACTCCCACTCTCCCCAGCTTCTCTAATATTAAAGGTTCTTGGGCTGATAGTGGCTTCCATTCTCCAAATTCCTTGTACACATCTTTACAACATGGTCCTGCAATGGACTCTCAATGTACAATGGTTTCTTCTTTCAGATGACATGAGTGCAGGCATCATATAAAATGGAGACTAAAGTCTCCTACTGTCCCACTCGGAAGGCCATTCACTCTTCCCCTTCCAAGAGACACAGTTACCACAGACATCTCTTCTCTGCAGTAGTGTGACAAGGTGGACTAAGTTAGAGGCCAAACCTCATAGCAATATCCTAAAGAGAAGGATAGTCCTAGTATTGCAGGTTCTTCAGGACTGTCTTCGTTTGGGCATGATCTCAATCACTCACACGTCAGTGGTCTGATACATCAAAAGCAGGCAGCAACCAGATCTTTTCCCCTTATAAAGAGGGGCCATGAGAGTGTTGCAGTGGGTAATATCGTTACAGTGCTGTCTGATAGCAATTCACATTATAGAAGTGCTCACCTACATTGTGGACAGTCTCAACAGATCTATTCTGATGCCTCATAAATGGTCCCTCAATCGTACAGTAACACAAATGATCTTCAGCTGCTGGGAAATGCCTTGCTGCAACCTCTTTGTTTTTCCACCCATCATCAAATACACTATATCACGTTATCATACACTGAAAATGTCAAACGTGAAAAGAGCGAAAGTGCTGAAAACTCGAAGTTCCATTTTTGAGATCGCAGTACAGTGAAGATTGGGATATTTTCCCTTTCTTCACTGTAGTGCAATCTCAGAGTTGGAATATATATTTAGTGGGGGGTGTAGGGGGCACAGCCCCCCACAATACACAGTTCAAGTTTCTGTATTTTCACTCTTTTGAGCGTTCAATGTTTTGCGTCTGCGATAATGTGATATAGATGCAATACAGCAGCTACTTTGACCTTAGCCCTCCACAGGATCAGTCTTTGAGGGATGCCCTGGTATGTCAGTGGCCTCCCTGTTGTTTCTTCTCTTTAGCTGACTATAAAGTTTTTGCAGAAAGCCTCTCTGTCAAAGCTACTGTTATCCTGATTGCACCTTTCACCCAGACAAATATGGCTTCCTTCCTTATGGTCTCACCTCAAGAAGCACCCATGGCTTCTGGATGTGCAATTGGATCTTCTATCTCACCAATACAGTAAGCCTCACCCAGATACTTATTCTCTCAAATTAACCTCATGGATTTATAAATTCTACTAATGGCCTCTGATCCTGCCCTTTCTGAAAAAAAATAGTCCAGATTCTTTAAGCTTCTCAGACAGAATGTACTAATAAGATCTACAAGATAAAATGGAAAAGTTTCCCCATCTGGGCCCATAACCAAGGACTGAACCTTTTCTCTAACTCTATTCCCTCAGTTTTTTTCATTTACTTTCCTCTGTGCTTGATGCTGGCTTGAGCTATTCTACAATCAAGGTTCATTCGGCTGCCATCTCCAGTTTTCATGCAGGATTTCCATCTTCTTCCCTCGTAGCACAAAAGCTGTGTAAAGCCTCTTAAATGGGACCATCCTCTTACATCCCCCCATCAAAAACCCCATACCTCTTTCGGGCCTGAACTTCTTATTAGAAGCATTAACTCTTTCACCATTTAAACCAGTCTTTGCTGACAAACAAATTCCTCTCTTGGAAAACCTTATTTTTAGTAGCAATTACATCAGCAAGAAAAATTTCAAAGCTTTGTGCTCTATCCTGTTTACTTCCTTATTTAGTCTTCCACAAAGACTGAGTTTCACTAAGACCCAACATGTTTCATTCCCAAGGTTGCTTCAGAGTCCAACCTCAATCAACCTTTTCTTTGTCCAATCTTCCTTCAAATTTATACTAACAGAGGTGAGGCCCTTCTTCATATCTTGGAGGTTCAAAGGTAATTACATTTCTACCTATATCATACAAAATCTATCGGAAAAGATTCACAGTTGTTTATTTCCTTTGTGACCTCTAGACTAGTGCACGAGGTATCCAAAGCACTTTATTCAGATGGCTTTCAGAATGTATATCTTTAGCCTAGATTTCAAAGAATGAGTCCCTACCAATGAAGCCTAAAGTGCACTCTGCTAGACTGATGTAAGCCTCTACCACATTCTTCAAAGGCTTGTCAGTAGATGAAATTTGTGGGACAGCAACTTGATCTAAACTGCATACCTGTTCCAGACATTAAAAGTTGGACATTATTTCCAGATCCAGATTCTTGTTAACTGTAGTCTGCTTTGATATCCCACCTACTTTCTCCCTTTCATACTGTCACCATTTCTTCACTGGATGGACCTTTTAGATCTGCCTTGAAGCCTGTGCATGTTCACATCGCATTGTTCCATTTTAATATTCCCATACCTTTCATCTGCTAAGGAGTAAGCTGCAAACTCAATCTGAGGTAGGGTAGACAACATGGTGTTTTATGGAAGCAAAGAAGGAGCTCAAGATTGAGTGCTTGAAGAAGTGACTGAACTGCCAAATTGGATCCAGCTGGTGGGTCATTTCCCAACAGTCAAATTAGATGGACTAGCGATGACAAGGATCCAGAGTTATGGTATTTATGAGAATATAGTGGGAGTAGATGTCAAGTATCATACTGTTACTGACAAGGGTTCATAAAAATGCAGTCACAAGAAACCAGGATAGCTATTCAAATGCAAAGTGGGAAAAGTGTACTTTAAAACAAGACAGCTGAAATTAAACTTCTGAATCATGTTTTTTTTTTCTCTGTGGGGAAAAAAGCTTCCCACATTTCATATGCTAGAGAATGTACATCGCAAAGAGGAGGAAAGGATAAAAAAGTGAAGAAGAAGATTCTGTATCAACCATTTTGTTTTGGCCTATAGTACTATACAGGTCTTTGTATGCAAGTGGACATTTTATTTCTGCCAGAATTTAACATTTTTTGCTTTTTATATTGAATCTCCTCTTTCACTGAGGGTATTAAAAGTATTACTGCTGGACAACTAAAAAGAGTTTTATATATAGAGTCACAGATTCATAGATATTCAAAGGATATTGAGTTTTATAACTATTTACACCTTGCGAGTATCCTCCCTCAAGCACACCTCCTCCCTCTAGGAGGGTCATTGCAGTCAGCCCCGGAGTAAACTAGTTTCTACACATCTAGTCATATACAGTAGAGAGTCAATTATCAGAAACGTCAATTATCCAAACCCAGCCTTCCAAAGTTTTCAGGTAGTAAAAATCATAAAATCTGAATATGTAGTAAACATTATACTTCAAACCAAACAGGAAACAACCATAGTAGCCACTTAAATGTGATTTTTTAATAATGAATTGAGTGCTTTCATCATACCAATATCCAACTTCATAATTTTCTGACAAAAGCTCTCAATTCATATTAAAATTCACGTTTAAGTGGCTACTGTGGTTGTTTTCTGTTCAGTTTGTTGTTTTTATAGTTTTAGTCTGTGTTTGTGCTAAACATTATACATATTAGCTTGGCGTGTTTTTTGAGGTTGTAGCTCACTCATGTGTGAAAAATATTCTTTATTGTCCACTGGAATCACCTAATGGTTGAAAAGTATATTCCCTATGTGCAGAAAAAAACAAGAACAAGATTTTAGAAGTTTTTTTTATCCGGTTCAATGTTTGTTTGATTATCTGAACAATTTGATTATCCAAACTACCCTCGGTCCCACTTACTTTGGAAAATCGACTCTCTACTGTAGATTACATTTAAAGGAAGCTGCATAAAATGTAAGGGAAGGTTTACTCCAGAGGCTTAGGAAGCAGTTGTTTATAAAAGCATCAGTCTACTGTGTTTTATTTATCTGACGAAGATGATTTAGGTTCCTAGTACTAATACTGGCGGAGATATTGCACTGGATAATGACACAGTAAGCAAGACAGAGATCTTCCCTCTGAAGTCTCTAATACCTTGAATAAAAGTATGGAGGTTCCAGTCTTTCTTGATAGCTCATGGATTTTATGCCTGTGACATTTTAGACTAGGAACCTTTAAGGTTTTTCAAATTTTTGATATGTTTAGTGAGATACATCCTAAAGGAGGCATTGTACTTGATATTTTTTCTGCTGAAATATGGTTTTACTCCAGTCAAACTTTCTTAGTAGCAAAGACAAATAAATAAAATAAACAATTGTCTGATCAATGCTGAGTATAAGGGAATAATTTCTCTTTAAACATTGATGCTATTCTTCTGGCAATTAACTGTGAAAAATAAAAGGATTTCGTGAAAACTGCAGTTGCATGGTCATCAAAATCGAGGTAGTTATCAATCCAGTTAACTAAATTCCTGATTACATTTTTAGTTTGTAGTGGTGTTTTCTATATAGTTTGATTGGGAAAGTGGTCTATCTAAAGTGATGATTTTGCACTTTTTAGTCATTTAGTTTGAGCCCATTTTCAGTAGACAGAGTTCACTCTGGGGGATTTGGGTATTAAAGAGTGACTTAATAACAATCCCCAGTTTGCAGTAATCTGAAAACTTTGTGACCTGAGGATGTGGCTCTCTGCTTGGAGATCTGAAAACTAAATGCTGAAAATAAGTCCTAGAACAGAGGCCGAAGGGACACTGCTGGTCAGTTCTGTACTTTCTGATGAGACACTTGCAACATGCACTGTGTGGGTTCTGTCTTTCAGCCAATTTCCTATGCATCTTACCACATATATGTCAATTTATAAAGCATTTTGTTTCTGTATGATGCCAGCACGGAGAACAGTGTCAAAGCCCTTGTATCCTGAATTTCAGCTTATAAGCAGGGATCTGTTAAATAAAGTATTGAAACTAAAGCCAGATGCAAAAACTGATGGTCCTTATTATAAATGGGGCTATCAGGACATAGCTCAAATAGCTAAAATCAAAAAAGGGGCAAGAATAAATAAGTCCAGGGTAATTTGTTACAGATTCATATAGTCACATGCATAAGTAATCAACACGATGGCATGAAATCCACATGTAAAAAAGTTCTAAGGAAGTGACATACTAACACAGTTACAGCAGTATTGAGACGAGATCAGTAAAATTATGAATAGTAGCCATTTAATAAATATGCTCTATTTTAATGCATCAGTACCCAGCACAAGTTAAATTTATACAGAAAAATGTATACAGAAAAAATCAACCTGCTTAACAAACCTGTATTTCAACAGAGCTTTGGACTGCTGTAAAACACAAAAATCACCAAAACTATTGTGCAGTAACAGCACAGACTCTCGTTTACCTTTCTTTTACAGACTCATTTAACATTCTTTAATGTTACAGTAATTAACAGTTCCATCCTGTCCATTTATTTTCATTGTAATGTATTCACCTTTACCTAAAGTAATTTATAGGAAATTAGATGATAGCATCAATACATCTGTCACACAAAGATGAAACTAAATTCATTCCTAGAAGATTAGACAATGAGATCACTTCATCTGTCACTTGATGATGATGACAGAACCCCCATCTTGCTGTAAAAGATAACACTCTGGGCACCTCAGTCCACGCCATTCATATTTCATAAAACCATTGATCAAGCCTGTCTGTTTAGTTATATTAGTAGGTATGATAAAACAATACTCATAAAATCTGTTATTCTAGTTAAACTGAAAGGCCTAATAAAAAGCTACTACAATTTTATGTACTATTCAATTAAAAAGCAATTTTGGCTTCTCATCAGAATGGACATCACACCTCTTTTCCCTAGATGTCCCTTCCTGGCTAAACTTTTACATCCATTATAAAATGACTCCTGCAAATTTGTTTCAGTTAGTACTTAGCAGAGCTTAAATGTTTTATTCAAATATAATAAACAAATTAGTCTAACTATGTGGCATTTTCTGATCAGCTGCATGACACTGAACTGCTATTGTAGCGGTTTCCTTAGACAAAATTATATACCTTACCCAAGAAACTGAGCACCCGATGGCCCGACTTCTATCAGCCTGCTTGCTAGACCCTCTCCTTCCACCATTGGAGGCATGGTGGCTAACCGGTGACGTTTCACAAGACGGCAGGTCACTCGAGTTGGGGCAGTGCATTTCCGAGGTGGGATGATGATACGCAGCCCATTATGTCGGCAGCCACGCATAGCTCCTCCACGGGCATCCACCATAAAGCTAACTAGAAAACTATGAACAAGAAATAAAAATAACAGCAAATCACAATTACATTAAAATGCCTACCAAGCTAACAAACACTTGCTATGAAATGGGTTAGTAAATGAAACACACATATAAACGTAGTTGGAGGTGTGCAGTTACAGCTAGTTTCCAAAGAATGACTTTCCCTGTTTTTCTTTTAAACTTACTTTTTATAAGTCCTGCCCAATTAAAGATGGATATTTTGCTCAAAAGGTCTGTTTATTTTTTGTGGGACTATCATGCAGCATGCTTGCCACACTGGCAGATATATATATGCTACATATGCTTTGCAGGCTTTAAAACACAGGTTCCTTATTAAATATTCTAGTATCCTACAGTTAAACAGAAAACAAAATGTCATTGCTCTTTGTTGCCATAATTCTAACCCCACAGTGCTTTTTTTTATACAAAACATGCAACATTTTTAAATCAACAGCTAAATATGTATCTCAGTTACTAGCTCAGGAGATATACAGCTTTTATCAAGTAAAGCTTTATGAAAGAAAAATGTGCAATCACTGAACATTCTTTTCCTGCTTTATCCACATAACTCTGCAAAGCTGAAGGTGGACAGAGTTAGAGGGATAGGTACGATACAGTAGCACTGTCTGCAGAACCTGAGGATGGAGATGGTTGCAATGTCTGAATGAGAAATGGGATGTTAGAACCTTCTTAAAAGGATAACTGAGGAGCTCAGAGCCTGTGTCATTCAGCTGCAGGCAGGTGGGGGGCATATGGGATTTAGGAAGACATGCTGCAAGGAGACAGGAGGGAGAAATCAAGACTAGACAGGACAGCAGAGTTGTAACAAAGGGAGACAAAAAGAGTAGGAACAGAGAGGATGCAACTAGTAAGGCACAGTTCAATACTGACGGCAGAATGGAAGAGGAGGTAGACAGGCAGAACAGTCCGGAGAATGCAAATATGTCACATGCAGAAGGGTGCAAACCTACATGCTTAAGACAGAAGGGAGAAAAAGAGACAAAGGGAAGTAATGAAGGGGAGAACTGGGTGACAGTGAATGCTGCACACAGAAAGACCAGGGGGAACAGGGATGCAGGAGACACTGCTGAGAGGGAACATTACAGAGATTCTCTCTACCACTTATAGAGTTCACCTCAGTTCTGGACAGGCAACCTTGCTGATACGTGGAATGCAAGCATATGTTAAAATGATTATGTCATTAAAGTGAGCAGAAAGGAGGGTGAGGAACAGACTTATAGGATAATGAATGGGCAGCAAATAGACTTAAGCAAGCAAACAAATACAGCAGAAGGCAGGCCAGGAGGGTACACCATTGAGGAAGATAAAATAAATAGGAATGGATGCAGAAAACTGTGATACAGTATACCAATTAAATGTTAGTAAGGGTGGGCAGAATGAAAAATGGAGCAGGACAGACAAGACCTGTAGGAACGGCCCGGGTAGACAGTCTTGTTGAGTGATGTCAGCAGTTTAGGTGGGAAAATGCAGACGGCTTTAGACAATGATGCAAGAAGCTTGGTGATCTGGGAAAGCCTCAGAGTATAACTGCTGTTTCATATTGACAGCAGGCAGCTCAGGTAGTTTGGGACACTCTCTAGATGACTTCTGTCAGGCATAGCCCACTAAGAAGAGATCTAAGTAGATCCAGGACATATTGGAAGGATTTATAGCTCAACACTGACATGGGATTGCATAGGGACCCCCAGGATGTGTGGAACTATGTGGCAGAAATAAGGGAATCTGCTGTACCTTGCTTAGTCTGCTGTCACTGTTTTCCTAACCAGGAGAAACACAAGGAAAGATAAGTGGAGTGAGGCATTCTACACTGTCCAAGAACACATGGGAATGCCTCTGTGATCTTCCCACTTATCATCACACTTTTAATTTATCGTCAGAGTTTATCATAATGCTATTTCATACTTGTATGCAGTTTTTATTTCTGTATTTCAGCAGTGAATTCATTGAGTACAAAAGCAGATGGCACATCATAATATTTCTGATCAACAGAACGGCATCATAGCATTTGTTATAAACATTCCCATGAGGTTTTCATATAATTATACTTTGTCAAAGAACAGTGTTTTAGCCAAGATCAAAGGTTATAACACATTTCATTGTCTGTTTAGAGCTGAGTTGTATCACAGAGGTTGGTACTGTGCATTTCAGTTAAAACTCATAATGACATTAATTGAAATGATGCACTCTTTCATATTTACTTAAGAATGGTTTTGTTATGCTGTAATAATCTTTTCTCAGTATTGTTACTGATGTAACTTTGAAGCAGTATTAATCAGGAGCATGTGGAACTTTTACTTTCAGTTTACTGGTGTTTTATTTGTGTGTTGCTTGGGGGTGGGTATGTGTACACGCACATGTATAAGGAATACATTGTTAAATGCTTATTTGAACATAAAACTGCATTGGATCATTAATATGATGCTGTTAAGTTTCCTGCCAAGCCTTTCAGCATAGTGATTTAATAATTTTCTGCTTGTATCAGTGTTTCAGTTTGCAACATGGCTGAGTGACACATACCTACACTATCGTGTACATATGAACACTGAAATGCCCCCCCCCCCCCCCCCCACACACACACACACACAATACACTTTAGCAGTTTCATTTAGAATCACTGTTTTACAGGTAGTTGTAGTGGCCCAGGGTTGTAACTGAATTTGAACTTGTCAAAATATTTTTTTATTTTTTTAAACATAATCATGAAAAATGGTGGCACTGCTTCACACATCTGATGTGTACATACATGTAGTGCAGGTATGAAACATAATGACTCTGCTTCACACACTACTCTTAAGGAGCAGAATGCCATATAAAAAAGGAGACTTCCTATCAGAAACATGAGACCTTTAATTACAACTACAATTAAAACAAAGTACAATTGACATAGAAGTGCAGTGAATCTTGAAACCCATTGTAAATCTATTAAAACAAAAAATAAGCCTTCCCTGCACTTTTGATGGGGTAGCAGTTGCTCATCTCACTGTTATTTGTATCTGCAAACTTCAAGATTACTTTGCCTCAGAGTAAAAGAAATGGTCCAAGTTTATAAGGTAATGACCCTTTCTGTAATTCATATGGTTACATGTATTGGTAACATATCTAAATATGATTGTAGATTCTTTCTTTTATAAAACCTGTTGCTCCTACCACTGTTGAAACTGTCTGGGTATCTTTCTTCCACATTGCTCTCATTTCTGCCTGCAAACCCTGATATTTTATGACTGTGTCTATCTCTGTATGCAAGACACTGTAGTCACTAGGTGTAACGATTTCAGTGATCAATGTTACTTTTTTCTTCTTTTCATGGGCCACTATATCTGTTTTTTTTTCGCATCTGTCTTTTGAACTGTTGATAATGGGTGACCTCATGTGATGTAGACCATCATTTTCTATGATGCTTTGTGGCTCATGTTTAAAGTGTTTTTCATCTACTTTAGTATTTTAATGTTTGCACAATCACCAGTGCAACAGTCTTGCCACATTATTATGCCTTTCAGTAAACAGTTCTTCTGCCATTAGTATATCGCAACCAGCAACAAGGTGTGCAACTGTTTCCAATTCTATTTTACAAAACCTACATTTGTCTGTTTCTTCCACATGTTCAATGGACTTTGTAAGCCAACGTGCATGTAGCCCACTGTCTTGGGCCGCCAACATTAACCTTTCATCTTTTGGTTTGAATTTGCTTCGCCTTAACCATTCCTGCATTCAATTCTGATCAACATAAGGTTATTCCGGGAGTTTTCTATACTTGCGACATTCTTGTCCCAAACTGATGTTTTCTTAGTGTTGCAGTTTTCCTGCTTTAAAAGTTGCTTCTGCTCATTTATCAAGACCAAATGACATTCTTATATCAAATGAAAAAGTATTGACTACTTGCAGTTGTGCTTTCAGTTCCTCATCTGATGAGCTATACAGTTTTAAATCATCAACAAAAAGAAGATGAAAAGTTTTTTACTTTGTTGCTTTCTAGGAGCCAAATTATAGCCATCACTTAATCTGTTAAGCAGACAGTTCAATGGGTTAAGGGCAAGGCAAAAGAGTAACGGTGACAGAGAGTCACCCTGGAATATCCCCCTTTGGATTTTTATCCCTGGAATAATGATTTGTCCTTTATCGTGGCTTAACTGCAAAGTGGTTTGCCACTGTTTCATGGTCGCTGTGATGTAGTTTATCAGTGTAGGGTGTATAATACACATTTTTAGCAGTCTTTTATCCATGAATGTGGGATACTGCAAATGTTTTTTTGTAGTCGATCCATGGCATACTTAGATCATTCCCTTTTTACAGTTCTCCATTGACTTATTTAACAACAAATGATCCTTTGTTCCATATGACTTTCTTTTATTGTCCTTTTGTTCTACTGCCATAATTGAGTTTTCTTCTAAATGACTATAAACTCTGTTGGAATCAATTCCAGTATATAGTTTATACATCATCAGAAGGCAAATTATTGGTATATAATTTTTAGGGTACCTTGCAGGTTCACTCTTAAGTAGGAGCATTGTTTTTCTTGTTGTTAGCCAGGTTGGTGTCTGTTCGGGGTGTGCATATAAATAGCTCTTACTCATGAGTAAATATTCATGTAAAGATGTTAATACTTTTAACCAGAAGTTAGGTACTGCATTTGGGCCTGGGGTTTTCCAATTGGCTTTTCTTAACTTTATTCCAATCTCTGTGGCTGTTACTTCATTCCATTTCATGTCTTGTATATTTGAACTTCTTATTCCTTCTTTTACTTTTTCTATCCATTTAGCATCTTTGTTAGGTTCCACAGTACCTTCATAAATACTTCTCCAAAATGTATCTATTTGTTCTTTTTTGGTGGTATTTCAATTCCTTTTACCTTGTTTCCCAAATCTCTACAAAAATTTTTGGGTCATCAATAAATTGTTTATTTTGTACTTTTCCTGTATAATTATCTGTGTATCTTCTAAGTTTTTCTGCCTGTGCTGATATTTTTAGTGTATTATTTGTGATAGTGCATGATAAATCCTGATCTGTTATAATACTGTGCTTTGCTTTTATCACGTCTATCTTTCTGAAAATATTTATTGGTTTGTTCCCTCCTCCATACTCTTCTAACAGTGACACTTACTGTCTTAATTGCTTTATAGTTTTCTCTGTTCGATACTTCCATGATGGTATTCAGTTTCACCCCTTCCATTCCCTTACTACCCTGTGTTGTTGTGGTAGAATTTTATCAGTTATTAATATAACTGCACAGTAATATATCCTGTTTACTTCTGTTATATCGCATGGATCTCCATGGACAGTCCTAATTACTGTGTTCATTTGTTTTATCAGAATTCTGACTTTTTGGGGTTTATTGACCTTCTGCAGTCCATTTCTTTCATTGATCTTAATATGTCTATCTATCTCTATTAAATCAAGCAACTCTTTTCTTATCTCATTTTCATCCAAACTGAGGGCACATTTTTGATCTCCAGACATTCTATAGAAAGTTCTATAGCATCTTCCTGTGGCACATTCTCTTCAGTTTCATCCTGTGTCATCCATTGCTCTGTCATATGGGAACTCACTGGCCTATCACTCCTCAACATTGGCTGCATCAGAGTTGCCACAGTTTCCTGTTCCTTCCCTTGCTGTCCAGTTTCATGTGAATGTTTATACTGGGTTCCTGTGGAAGGCACCAAAATATCTTCATAGTTGCTTCCCATTACACTGATTTAATTTGGATGTCCATTGCTCTATCCTGCTGTGGTGCTTTCTGAGTTAGATTTTCTGCACAGAATCCTTCACTTTGCAGGTACTTCCTAACTTCAGTTTCTATTTTTTAACTTCTCCATTACTAATCTTCATTTCTACTTTTCCTCTTTGTCTTCTTATTTTCTGTATTGTAAAGTTTTCCATGTCCGGATTCCTTTGCCTGTATTTCTCTTCAAATATCCTTGGTGCTGCTCTTTTTGTTTTGGTTAGTTTTGCTTTCTCCTTTGCATAAATATTACACCACATTAAATCTCCTTTTCTTTCTCAAGTCCATATTTCTTCTTCAGATGTCTCCTGATCTTCCTGTTTCTCCTCACTTTAGGGACTTGTTCCATCATCCTGTGATGTAACCTGTGTTAGACCTTCTACACCAAATTCTTCATTTCACAGTTCTCCATAACTTCAGCTTCTATTTTTTTTAACTTCTACTTTACTAATCTTCTTTTCTACATTCCCTCTTTGTCATCTTATTGTTTTCCACTTCCAGTGTGGTTGTTCGGATGATCACAACTGTAGGCCACAGAATTCCAGCAGCAGACGAAGGTCCAGTCTGACCACCGTGTCTGTACATTCAAAGATGATGTGTAGTACCAGGTGGTGAAGCTGGTGTGAGGCAGAACGTCAAGCCAGCCAAGTATCTGTAGAAAGATACAGGGCTATGCAGATTATGGAGCAGCTTCAGCTCTGTTCCTTTTCCCTAGTGTGCATGTAAACTCTGAGTGATATGATCCATAATGGTGTAGTCTTTGTGCTACACACATTATTCCAGTTCATTGCACTGGTTACTGTGCCCACCTATACTCAGTATGGGGGTGTAAGGACCATGTGCCTCACAGCACCTGGCCTTAAATCACAGGGAAATTCATGTTTTCCATTGCAATTTTCTGGGATTGATCAACTCTGTGATACTTCCCTAACAGTTCAGTGGTCTTACAGTTCACAGATTTCTATACCAAACATTTTACCTTATTCAGTTAACTTGAACCTAGACAGTACAGCAACAAACTCTTGTGGCTTGCAGCAAGCTAACATAGGTGGGGTCTTCCAGAGATAACACTATGATTGCAGAATGATGCCACAAAAGAACCTACAAACAAATCTCAGTTCAAAGTCAACACTTGCTAGAGCATTGCATGAGCAGCTTTTGAATTCTTGGAGATATCACACTGTGTTTAAGACATTTGGGTAGGGAGAGTTTATCATTTGCTGTACGAGTGTAACATGTTCATAGGTTCATAGGTAGGTACTAGGCTATTGGCCCTAGGGCCTATATAAGCCTAGCCAACTGGTACCTTGGCTTTTGCCATCCAAGAAAATTATTTTCCTGTGCCCCTGTCAAGCAGAGCCACAGAACTGATCTCCGGGGTGAATTTCCTATCTCCTATCCAATCATCAAGATTTTTCTTGAAGAGTGCTAATGAGGAGCTTTGTTTGATACAGATATTTAGTTTGTTCCAGATTATGGGAAGTCTCTGAGATAGGAATCTATCCCTCCAGCATGTTCTGTTTATTGTGGTGACAAGGTTTAGGTCCCTAGAGCATGTAGCTCAGAGGGATTGGGATTTCTTTATGTGGAGCATGTCCAACAGCTCTGGATTTGACATAGCTTTGTATGTTAGGCAGAGATCACCTCTGAGTAGGCGATATGTGACAGAGTAAAGCTGGAGTTTTTTGAGACGGTCTGCTGAGGGCATCTGTTTGAGGCCAGTAATCCTCTTTGTGAGGTATTTCTGTGGCCTTTCCAGTTGTTGTAGATGTCTTGTGAGGTACATACCAAAAGGGGTGTTGTACTCTATAATGGGTCTAATGAGTGATGAGTAGAGGGGAACAATGACCTCTTTTTTCCTGGATGAGAAACCTTTTGTGATGAGGTTTGCCATGCAGAAGGATTTCCTGACTACTGTGACAATGCGATTATCAAAGGAGAGACTACTGTCCACCTGTGTCCCAAGGTCTCTTATCACACTTTCGATGTTAAGTAGACTACTGCCTATGTGGTAATTCATGGGTACCAGGCATCTGTCTCAGTGAGGCCCTTTTGTAGGATGTCCACATCATTAGGAGATTTGATTATGGCTCCTAGTTTGCAGTCATCTGCAAACTTTGTTAGCCAAAGACCTTCTGTGTTAGCCTGTACTTCAGAGAAGTTGATACCAAACAGGAGAGGACCCAGGACTGAACCCTGTGGTACTCCACTTGTCACCGGTCTGAAGTCGGATTTAGAGTCTGCTACTTTCACAGTGTGGGTTCTACATTCTAAAATAATTTGCTAATACCCTTTCTTAATGATATACTCAGACTGAAGTGCATTTACACTGTTCTTGAAATAAGAAATCTAGAAACCATTGTATCTCTTAAATTAATCAGATTTTCCTTTGCTGCCTCTTGTCTTACACTGAGTTACTACCTTTTCAGGAGCTCCGACTGGGATATTTAATTATGAAACATGATCATTTCAAGAGAAACCATATCAACAAACAGTGCAGTAAATATATTTCATTTTACTAGCAAACTAAAGATTCCAAATTGTACAAATTGTTTCAGCTGTTTTATTGCACATTAAGGTGTTTCAGAGTCACTGTTGTAGTCCTCTCTTATATTAAATAATTTTCTCCAAAAGTATCAAGAAAATTGTAATTTTTTTCATGTTTTTTGCCAAACACAACTGCCCATCTCAGGACCATCCTGGAAAAAGGGGAAGGTGCTAACCTTATTTGTCACATCACCCAGCTGCTGCATCACCTCCAAAGTAAAATGATAACTGTACTTCAGTACTGCATGATAAATGAATGAAGGAATGTTTTAACTCTCTTCCTTGATGTGCACTGTACTACCATGATCAAGACATCAACGAGATATGGTTAAATCCTGAGCAGCAGTTGTTTTGACTATTTTGTCATTTACCAAGTCCAACTCTTTGTAACCTTAAGGAGTTAAGCACACTAGTCCTATCCATCAAGAACTCCTGTTTTCAGTTCTTGCAAAGTCATGTTCCCTACGTCAGTAAGGTTGTCTATCCACCTTGGCCTCTTCCTCTTCCACCCTCTTCTTCTTTTGGCTTTGATCTTTACCAGCATCAATGTCTTCTTAAGTGATTTCCATCTTCACGTTATCTGGTCAAGGTTTTTGAGTTTTAGATTTACATCTATCCAAAGTGTTTGAGTTTGAGTTTCACTATTAAGACCATCCACTGAACAGTCTGGGCTTATTTCCTACCATATTGACTGATTTGATCTTCTTGCACTCCAAGGAATTCTCAAAAGTTTTCTTCAACACCTCAGTCTCCACTAGGGAACTTGTACCTTCCTTGCATGTCTCCAAGTGTATGCAATCCTACTCCCCAGCAGAGGGAAGTGGGCCATGCTCTTTCACTCCTCTCACATTCTTCCTAGCTAAATTTGTGCCAGGGCAGGGCTACAGTCAGAGCTCTATCCCTCTGTACCACAGAGGCAGGCTAGCTTGCAAGATCTTGAATATTACCTTACAAGCATGTGAAATTGCTTTGTAATTTGAGCACTTTTAAGCATTGCCCTTTTTAGGATTGAAATATAAATTAATCTTGTCCAATCCAATGGCCGTGGTCTCATTTTTCATATTTACTATAAAATTCCAAGCAATATGTTCATAGGTTGATACTAGGCTATTGGCCTGGAGGCCCTTATAAGCCTAGACAAGAATTTCGCCCATGTTCCCTCAAAGTCAGCACCTGTTTCCCCTGTCCAGCAGGGACACAGGTGGGATCCCAGGGGTATATTTTCTGTTTCCCATCCAGTCATCCAAGTTCCTCTTAAAGAGGGCTAGAGAGGTACTCTGCTTGACATGGAGAGGGAGTCTATTCTACAGATGGGGGAGTCTTTTGGATACAAATCTATCCTGCCAAGAAGTTCTATTAATGTCACAGGCCAGGTTAAGGCCTTACATGCGGGTTGCGCAAGTGGAGTTTGTCTTACAGATATGCAGCAGCTCCATCAAGGCTGTGTCTGAAATGGCCTTGTATGCCAGACACGTCACCTCTGAGCAGTCTGCATAAGACTGAGTAGAAGGACAGGGCATTTAGCCTATCTATATAGGATAGGTGCTTGAGACCCTGGATTTCCCTGGTCAGGAACCTCTGTGATCTCTCTAACTGCTGCATGTGCTTTGCAAGGTACATGCCGAAGGGTGCATTGTGCTTGATAATGGGTCTGATAAGGGATGAGTAGAGGGATGTTATGACCTCCTTGTTCCTGGATAAAATACCCTTATTTATGAGGTGGGCCATGTAAAAAGTCTTCCATACAATGGAGGCAACGTGGTGGTAAAAAGTCAGGTTGCTGTCAATCTGGGTGCCCAAGTCCCTCACAACTGACTGCATGCCTAGTATGTTGTTATTAATGTGATAATTAGTGGGTATGCCATTTTCCACAAAGGGGATAATGATGCATTTCTTGGCATTCAGTTTGAGGCCATGCTTCTGGCACCAGTCATTAGTTTGAGTAAGGCCGAATACTGTAACACTGTCATTTTTGCAGTACTTTAAATAGTGAAAATAGAATTATATCACTTTTTGCAGACTTGTTAATAGCAAGGCCTCACTTTTTGCAGACTTGTTATTAGCAAGGCCTCACTTTTTGCAGACTTGTTATTAGCAAGGCCTCACTTTTTGCAGAGTTGTTATTAGCAAGGCTTTTTAGGGTCCATTTAATTTGACAATGCAGGAACTCTGCCCGTATGCCACGACAGGGCTTATCATCATGCGTATTAGTGATGCTGCAATGCTTCTTAATCACTTCTCCTACCTATTTCTGCTGCATATTTTCAATATCTTGTGCTGGGTCCCCCTCCCATGTTTTTTGTCTTTTATCATGCTCATTTTTACTGGGCCGTGCACCTTAATATCACTAATCTTCATGACATGATGTCTTCTCATTCCCAATCTATTATCTTCTTCTTCCAGTTCTTTGTAATACTCTTTGAATGTGGCTCCTTATCTCTTCTTGCTATTCTCTGCAACTCTGAATTTACTTTGACATCATTCCCTGTTTCCATTGCATTTTGCTCTCTGTTTTTCATCATCCACATCTAAAGTCTCCACAAGCATATTTGCCTTTTTAATTTTCTTTCTATTTGGAATATTTTGTTACCACATTCTAGATGATATCCCAAACATCTGTCCACAACTCAAGTGCTCTATCCACCAGGTATAATCCCTTAAATCTGTTATTCACCTGTACTGTGTATTCATTTGGAATAATGCTGATCTTGTATCTAGTTGGTCTTTCTTGTTTTCTTTAATTTAATTCTAAACTTTGCAAAAAAGCTCCAGATTGTGCCTTTTACTGAGTGTACAGAGCTCTTCCATTTCTGACTTCAAAACATATAGTCAATCTGATTTTAGTATCAACAGTCTAGTGGTATCCATGTATAAAGCCACCTCTTAGGTTTCCTGAAAGACAGTTGTTGCTATGACCAATTGATCATCTGGAAAACAATTCTACTACTCTGTGCTCCCTCCTTTATTTCATGTTTCAGGATCAAGACTGACCATTATTTTAGTTGCACTCTAACTCCCATCTTTAGTATAATAGCCCCCTGTAATGAAAGCAGTGTGTCATTTAAGTGGGCTTTGCACAACGTGCTGGACAGCCTCCTAAAAGTGGTCACTTTCCTGCTCTCTGGCATGTGCAAAAGCATAAATGTGTTTCATTGTAATAGTGAATGGTAATCTCATTGAAACCATTCTGACACTGTTATTGTGCCATAAAGCAGAAGTAAACAAATTCAGTAAAATCAGTTGGAAAAATAACATATTAGGTTGTATATATCCACAGGCCTGTGCATAATTTTTCAGAACTCTGATGAAGTAATGCTATGTTCTAATGCCCATTCTACAACAGCAGTTTATGTGTTACCAAAGAATGCCACGATACCATGTACAAAGCCTAGCAATATGGAAAAATTCAAACATTTAATATTACTTAGTAATTAATATTTGAAAACTGTTATTGTTTAGGACAGATTAAGGTATTTTCTATGCAACAGTTGTACTGTATGCAAAACAGTATTCTCGTATGTCTCATAGCATCTAACACACTAGCGACAATATGGTCATAAGGGATGTTACAAAATTAATTTGTAAGCAGCAATTTATTCTCTGTATTGCTCATGTGACAAATACTACATCAAACAAACTGTGCATGCATGTTTAAGATGCCTTATGAATTTCATTTGGAGACAGATATTTCTGTTTAATTCTTTTTAGTGAGAGCAGAACTACATCACTTTGGATAGTCCTACAGCTGTATAGACCTTAAAGTCTAGTATGAGCACGTATGTGTGTATAAGGGGGGGGGGGCATAACTATATGACAACTTTGTTAGATTTCCTGGCTTACCAAAATGAACACAAGCACACTGTAGAACATAACCATCCTCCCTTATTCAACAATAAATCAATTAAGTGCTTTCATCCAACAGTTTAAAGCACTTCATCAGGACATTCAGACGTTTGGTAAGGAGTTGCCCTTTCGTCGTTTTTGGTTCCAGATTTCCTAGCATCTTTTATAAGCATGCTGAAGACATGAAAACAAATTCCTGGTTCCTTCACCCTTGTAATCAATTTACTGTTTCTTAATACCTGGTAGCTAACAATCCATGGAAAACACTGTGCTGAAAAAATATCATTCAAATATCTTTCCGCCCAAGTCATTAAGACAGTCTATATTTTCCAACAGCATTCATGCTATAACAATGAAAGAACAAGCATAATAAACCACATGCAATGCATTGCTCACTTTTTTAATACATAAATCCTGTGGATAGTGCATTTTTTAATAAAAATGTACAATGTTTTGCATGCTTCTTTAAATACAATGTCATAATCAGTACACCCCACTTTAGCCTACATCTGTGTAACAGTAAAGTGACAGTTATATGTATTTAAGAAAACATAAACAATGGTACACACCTTCAACACACTGCTATGGTCAATGTCATGCAAGTCACAACACAGCAAATAGGTTAGAAAACCACCGTCTATCAAGTGGTGTGTCCAAGACATATCATGCAGAGCTACTAACAAGACTACTGGATTGGGTTATTGTCCAAATGTCCACGTCAGATTGAGGTAGAAGGTTAAACCTACATATCTTACTTTTTACAAGAACAGATAATATATTATTCATTGAGTCTGCTTAAGAGACACAAATACATTTTATCACATACTGATAAACGATATGCTAGAATGTTTGTTTTAAAGATAGGAGGTTCAGATAACTTGATTGTGCAGAAACAATAACAAGTCATTCAAAAATGCTAGATATTTATGACTTTTTCCTTGTGTACTGCTGCCATGGAAACAAACAAGTGCCTGATGTAAAGCAGAGGACTGATGATCAAAGAAGGGCATGGACGAACAAATAGTTGGGTGGCTGCCTTCCCTAAAGGGACAGTAATTTTCACTTCATTGCAACACCTGCCTTTAACAACTCACTCAAAACAGACAGGGGAAGGAGGATGATCTGAAGGGGCACATGCAGAGATTAACATTTCAGACACTCATATCTTTGTGCAGCTATATCTAGTTTGGGGGGGATGAAAAAGGTAAAAAACAGTTGCATCAAGGATGAGAAGCCTAACCTAACCTTTGTATTTTAAAGAGACAATGGCAGCTTTAAATTAATCACAGCCCCTGTGTGATCTCTTTAAAATGAAGTGGTATAAATTGAGAAAATTCAAATTCTAGAAATTCTAAATCAAACATTCTGCTAATAAAGCTCTATGCTATTATGATCCATCTAGTGAATTTCCAGTTATAAGAAAATTATTTTTACAGTCATCTTATTTTTTTAATTTGGTTAAATCTAAATAATGATTTCTAGGCCAAAGCATACTAATTAGTCGTTAAAGCATTAGCCAGTGTTAAAGAGAAATGTCACTAATCAGCATTTGTGTGCAAACAATGACATATTTGTATTATACATACTCATTATGCTAACGTATATTAAGCCATACCTCTCAACTGTCAAAATTTTCGAGGAATGCCCTTAATTGTGTCCCTAACTTTTGCTCCTTCCAGACCAGTAACCAGGTTGTAGCAAAGGGGCAGCTGACCTGGTCATAACCTGTCTGAAATATTATGCTATAGTCTTAAAGTAGAACATACATAGCATACATAACATCCAGCAGAGAGCAGCACTCGGAAATGGTAACACGTTTAAAAGCTGTTAAATACTTCTAACACACACACACACACACACACACACACACACACACACACACACACACACACACACACACACACACACACACACACCAGACTGAAGTATTTAACAGCTTGCAAAGCTGTTAGCACATCAGGGATACATGCAGTTTTTGCTTGCAGTCTGTGTGTCAGCACTAAGTGTTTCATGGTTTTCAAAGCAGTGAGGCACTTTGCTCTCCTCCATGTTGCTTGGTTAGTGTACAGGGGAAAAAGGAGAACTCATTGGTTACTGGTATAGAGTGCTTTTTAAAACACTGCCACTAATGCCACCCGATAGCACTGCTGCCCAGAGAGGCTCATAGCAGTAATGGTGCTAACAATAACTGCAGGATCCCAGGACAGACACACTCCTTAACATTATATGAGATACTGAGTAACTGTGCAATTTAACTGTTACATGTATGGACAATCAGTCTGGAACAGACTCCTCATCCACATAAAACAAAGTTCATCTGTGTCCATATTCAAGCACATCTGAGATCTATGGATGTGAAACAGAACATTTAGGCCAAGACTGCCCCCTGTAATACTACTGGACAGAGGCAGCTCATCAATGCTTTATCTCATGCATTGGTCCCCTCAAATTATCTATGGTATGATCTCATTTATTCTCATTAGGCTTAATGTATAATTATGACCATGGGATAGGTAAGCATAATCTTTAACCAAATGGGTAGGTTAAATCAAGCACACAAAGAGAGACTGGCTAGGCTTAAAATGGCCCGCAAGGGCAGCTAGCATAGTACTTACCTATGAATATATGAACTTATAATAAATGTTTGTAGCATAAGGCAAACAGGAATCAATATTTACATCCTGTGCATTTTGTATCTCTGAGGACTTTGGGAGGAGGGACAAAGCTAAATACTTAAACATCTGCGTACAGCATTAAACAAAGTAAACAGAGGTCTCTCCTTAACCTGAAACTCTTGAAAATATTTATAAATCCCTCGTATTTCATCTTACTAACTCACAATGTTTTAAACAAAAACAAATATTGCCTGCGTGTTTCACCAGTCAGTAGTAAAAAGAATGTTTTGTTCTGTTCTAAACAGAGTAAAAAACACCAAAAGTCTGAACCTTAGAAGCAGAAAAATACACCAATATTTCAAGCAGATAGGAACTCAAACGCAAAGATGATTTCCTTTAATATTATTTTAATATTTTGGGGTGTGATTGTGTTAAGCCACTTTGGTATGTGGGCCAAACTACAAGGAAAGTTAAAATTCGCATCCTAGAGCACTTGGGGGACATTAGAAGAAGCAACATGGATAGCCCTGTGGCCTCACATTTTGTTAACGTGCATAATGGCAACACTAATGGATTTATTTTCAGTGTGTTGGCCAAAATACATTTTGAGGTAGGCAATTTCAAAACTGAACTAAATAGATTAGAATATAAAATGATTTTTAATTATCATACTTTACATCCAAGGGGCATGAATTTAGACAGAGGCATTACAGTATGAATAAGTCAATGTTTTACTGACTCTGTATTAAGCCATAGGTTGTATGGATATGGAAGCATGAATTTTTTCAATTCTTGTTATCAGTGTTTTCTATTCTTCATTCATTTTATTTTCATTGCTATACTGCATATTGTCATGAATTTTAAAATGTTGTCAGCTAAAATAGAGCTGTTGCACTTTAAACCTGTTCTAATTGAGTAATGATTCAATTGATTAATGGTATATAGAGATGGTTTTTGTATGGTGAGGTGTTCCACTGAAGGCGAATTGCCGAGGTACCAGGACATGTTATTAAAGGAAAACTTTTTTTTATCATCTCTGCGTTTGAGTTCCTATCTGCTTGGAATATTGGTGCATTTTTCTGTTCTAAACAGAGACTTATTTTAGCGCATGACACCACGTCAATGGCTCCCTACATTACAATAGAATCACACAAAAATGTGTGACGTCCTAAATGGTGACTCTATATGATACTGGGGAAAAACATTGAGAAACATAATGCAGTACATAAGAAAAACATAATGCAGTACATAAGAATGCACCTTATATCTTGAGTGCAGAAATTGTGAAGTACGTAACTTCAGCAGTCTGTCAGCAATGCTCATTAGCTTGCTGTTACTGTATGTTATCTTTCAAGCTTAAGGCTTATAGTTCGACAATTGTTCCAAATAAGAAAAGTTTTTAAAATAAGACATTATGATCACTATTGAATTATTTATTTTATTTAGAAAGTCTCAGTTGGACTTAGTTTCAGTCTGTGTTTGGCCCTTTACTTTTCTCCCTATGCGTGTTTTACATAAAAGTTTGCTGATATGGTTGAGTCTTCATGTTACTCTCAATGTTTTTTTCCCCCAATATCATACAGAGTTGCTGATTAGGACTTTTGACAAACTCTGTATGATTACTTGTTACACAATTTTGTATGAGTTGATTGTAATGTATGGATCCTATACAAATAGTACTGCAGTTACAATAACAAATGATAATGCAGCTAAACTTCACATAAACAGTGTTGATAATCACAATGGACTACTGAGAAGATCTGGATTTCTAAATAAAAGATGCTTGTTGTTGTTTTGCTAACTATAGCAACAGACATAAACTATACAGGAGGGGCCTAGATAGGCAGACCAAAGTCAGCAAATCCTGAACAGATGATGCTTCAATCTGGGATGTAAAGAAAGGAAGGAAACACTGTCATAACCAACAGGACTTCAACGTGAGGGACAGGAGTGCCAGTGAGAGCTCCGGTATACCCTTGCCTCAATCATCAGACAGATGCTGGGAGAGACAACAGGTGCACAAGGCATAATTGCCATGCTTCTTCTTACTGATATGATAAACAGCAGGGACCAGCTGTGTCACATTGATAACATGACGTTACCCATGTCTGTACGCCTTGTGAAGTTAAACTTCACAATGTGGCATTCTTCACAAAATTAGCCTAGCTGGTACATAATTGCACCGTTAATGCATCATGCTTTATTTTATCTGCAGTGATCAACATCCTACAGGTTTTAGAGATCAAAGGGTCATAGATTAAAAAAAGGCCTTTTTAGTATTACAAAAGGCATTATTATAAACTGTGGAAAACACTGATGCTGAATGACTCAATTACTGTCACAACCTCATCTGTAATATTCCCTCTTCACTTCTTAAGGGGAATGAATGAAAGGACATTTGAAAAAACATGCAGTTTATAATATTTTAAAAGATTTTCTAAACCTTTTAAAATATATTCATCTACACATTCCAAGGGCATTAAATCCTTGCCTTTTATCAGTATGTTAACACTTCAGTAAACAAATCTCACAGTACATCACATACAGGCATGCACAGTGACACATTGTCAGTTTATTCCTTGCAGCCTCTGCAAGGTAACATGATGGCAAGACACTTTTTCTAAATTTTCTTTGTCAGTTTCATTTTTGACTTTCATTGTAACCTCCATTACCTTTTTAAAAGTCGGGGTCAAGGGAACATATTTAGTAAACATCAGTAGTCAGCCAGTCAGTACAAGTTAGAATGCTTAGACAAAGATGTTTTCTTTTACAGATTTTTGTTTTTAATCCTGGAAAGTTAAAAACCCAGGAACTTCATTGAAACACACCATGCATTATCTATCATAACCAGTTATCAAAGAAACAGTGACAGAAAAAAAGGAAGATAGAAACAAAATTTGTAAAGTGTGACACATAAATTCACCTGCTGTTGTCATGGTCAAGGAAAGGAGAACAGCGGCTGAAACATAACAGATATTTTAGAGCAAAGACAGCATGAAAAGAAGAAAAGGAAAGCGAGTCAGACAGATGTAACACAGCTGTATTGTCTAATTCACTCTATTGCAACAAATTAAAATTTACACAGCAGGCAGATGTACATGTTGCCAGCACCTGGCTTCACTCCCACTAGTCCTAGGGTACTTGCAGTTTGTCACTCAAATGAGTAATTTCACCTGTTAAGCAGACATAAGCATTACATACCAAACAGAAAGCACATTGTGTCTTCAGTACTATTATACAACGCTATTCTTTTTGGGCTTGATGTTCTATAAGGCCTGAGTTCAAAGCTGCACTATAGTGGCTGATATTTACAAGACGACCAGGCATCAGGCACCCATTTATTCTAGAGATACCATGTGATAATGCAGCCATTTCGGCACACCTTTTGTAAGCATCATCAGTGGAAAGAGAAGTTGTGAACACATTGAAAACAATACAAATGATACCCTGTGTAAAGCAAATATTCATTAAATTTCTTTTACAATTATTTGTCAACTTCAGAAATGTTATACTTATAAAATAACTGACAGATTTAATGTATCATGTATGAGGCAAATCAAGCAAACGTCATAATTTGCAACCTATTTACATTTTGCTTTGTTATGGACTATTAGTCTGAAGTGTTGCTACTTTTCAGCAAGGATGGCAAATTGCTTATTTAAGTACATATATAACGAATCTAAGCAAAAAATACCACCAATAAAATATCATATCTATAAATCTTACATGCAGAAAGGCACAAATCACCCAAGATAGACTGACACACACAAATTATAGCTAGACCAAATGAGCAAATAAAAGTTATGGACACATACTCCCAATGTCATAAAATAGTATATGCTGTTGTTTTTCTGAAATATAAGTTATAAATACACTGTCAGCATCATTACTTCAATTGATTAATTTAAGTTTTCAGTTATGGCAAGCATTCCCAGAGTTTTAAAGGCAAGCAACTTATAAATAAGAAAGTGTATTGCACTGTATACATAATGTTATCCAGCACTAAAGCATCTAAAATGAGTATTTTGTGTTTGTATATACCTATTAGATATTTATAAATTGCAAAGAAAGACAATATTTGTTTTAATTTAAAAACATTGTGAATAACTAAAACAAAAAGTAACACTCCACTGTCAGTATGAAAGTTGTTCATTGAGATGGTATATTTAAATCTTCCTGCCAGTACCAATGAAGGCCTAGGTATATTAAACAGAAACCTTAGTTTTGAGCATAATGCTGACATTGTCAAAAATAAAGCTTTGAAAAAAATTCTCTCTACCAGAGCTTCTGAACTTTTGACAGAAATGTATACCTTCTGCACCAGGCTGAGTGTATAATTCAGTGTCATGTTCTGTTCATATAGTAAGGGAACCTTGCTTTCCATTGAATGTGCCCAAAGAAAATTTATGAACCAAATCCCACAATGCAGACATGCCATATTCAGACCATTTAAAATCACTGGGCCTTTTCTCAGTTGTCAACATTTTATGAAAGGAAGACAGTGTTTAGCATTTAAAGTATATTATGATTATTATTATTATTATTACTGCTTTATTATAATTTGGGACACCAGCTGCATGAGATGAAACGCATTACCTCATTGTCATTAGTGCATTATGAATTTTGTCACATAAAATATGAATCCATAAGTGAAGTACACAACAGGAAATATTTGCTCTGTTGCTTGCCCCTCAGTTCACTTGTGTGTTCTGACACTCAGAAGGTCAACAAACCAGACCATTAGAAGCACACAGGTTTCACAGAAAAAGTTACATTGACAGTCATTCAAAGCAAAGTGTCCTATGATTCCAAATGCTGCAATTACTTTCCAGTGCTAAGTTTGGTAGTTAAAGAGGCAGGCCAGATATATCTAGCATTGTTTCAGCAACCGACATGCCGTAGTTTTATCCTTTAGCATAAAATACTTTGATATCTGCATTGCTGTATGCTGAATGCTAAAATCAAAGCTAAGAATAATAATTTTCCTTCAAAAATGAATGCATCCAGCTAGAATAACCAGTGAGGGTGGAGAATGCACAGCACATAAGAACCAAAAAAACATGGGGAAAAAAACTAAACTTTTTACTCCAGCAGTCCATCCCAATAGAAAAGGGATGTATAGTATAAATAAAAGAAAAATAATACAACAAATAATAAAAACGGATACTTTATCAACATATAATGGTTGCGATTTTTTTTCATATTGGGCCTCATCTGCTGTGCTTAGAGGGAATTTAAAGTCAGACACATGTTAACAAATACATGAAGAAATTAATAAATAAATAACTTCCATCTCTGGACTACTGTTTCACATCATTCTTTTGAGCAGCAAAATGGCATCCAAGTCAGGAACGTAGCGTGACTTTAGTCCTGGAGCACTTAAATGTATTGTGACATAGGTAGCTTTAGACACAGGAAAAAGATACTTTATAGACAGGATCATCCCAAGCAAAGCTAGACTAGGCTCACTATGTTTCAGATTGGTTACACAAATCATTTATTCTCCCTAAATATTCTGAAACTGCATAATAAAACAGAAACTTGTGTCTGTCACTACCCATTTACCAATATGAAACTGCCAAAGCGAGGCCACTTCTTTTGACTCCACATCTTCCACTAGAACTTGCTGATTTTGTTAAATATTTAACCGGCTTAATTTATTTTAGTTTTTCGGGATGCAAACTTTTCATTTGTTGGGCTTTGTAGAGTATCCTGGATTATACAAATCACTAATTCACACTGATAATTAAGAGACGGATGTGCTAAACACCCATGAGTTATACCATTTTTGAGAGACTGAGGCAGAGGTACAGTTGTCATTTCATCTGCTGAAACACAACGGTTCAAACTGTAGTACTTGGAGTACTGTCTTATGGAAAAGGTTTTTACTCTAAATTTGCCAAAGAAAGGATAAAGTTAATTTTAACTCTTTTGTGAAAAGAGTATTTGCTTATTCTCTAGGGAATGAGCTTGGAGGTGATTATATTAACAAAAAGAGATAAGAGGCCTTGTTCATTCATAAAGCACTCATTTCAGAAAAAAATGTCCAGTTGCAACAATGTTCTGATCACAACTTTATATACTTGAGATGAATGTTTGATATTGTTTAAGAGATTCAAGTATGCAACGTTCATCCAGAATGCTAAGAAATCAGCTCATCCTTTGTGAATTATTCCAGCAGTAACAGAAGTATTCATACTAGATGATGTACCTTCATATGCTTTTTGTACTGTCTAACATGACAGTATAACTGCTGCAACAAATGGTGTTACATAAGTACTCTGTTACTCATTTGTTACCTCTCATATAAAGCATGTACTTGTTCTTTTAAGTAATGTATCTACTTATGGTCACAATGTGGCTGAAAAGGATCCCCCATATCAGTACTTTTGCCTAGTTTAAAATAAATGAATAAACAAATGTCATCAGCATTCAGCATGTTTTTTCTTGATGACTTAGCATATCATCTTTATAAGACAAGTACTTTCAAAAGCATAACATGGCTCTTGCATCTTGTGTAAGAAGAGCAAATAAATACAAAAAAAAAAAAAAAAGAAATCACACACACTGACATCCTATGCCAAGGCAAAAGAAAGCAAACAGCAGTGAAGAGAAAACTTGAGAAAGGTTAAGATTATAGTATTTGGATGTGGTATTACTAAATTTAGAAAACAACATCTGGGAGTGGCAATGAAGAAGAGGGGAGTCTTACTAAATGCCATGTCTATGATGATTTTCCACATGATGTGATTCAGGCAAGTTTCAGATTTGAGGAAATTATGTGATCAAAGACTTAAACATTTTTATCACCAGCAAAATATAAAATTGTATGGAATGTTCTTCTACTAACTTGTACTTCTTTGGTAGAAGTAGAACTTAAATTAAAAACTGTCAGTATGTTCAATACTTTACATAGGATAGTCTGTAAGTAACTGGTTATCAAAAAGTCTTTACTGGAACAGATTACATCACTTCACTCCAGTTACAGTCAGAAGATGTTTTAGTCTGGAGACTTTTTCATGCAATTGCCATATGTAATTTATCTATGGCTTGTTAGTCCAGCATTGCCTAACCTTAATATTATTTTAGGCAGTGACACTGAGGTAACCCCTGGGTGTATCTGCGATCTCCCATCCATTGGTCACCTCACATAAACCGATTTTTTTCCACAGCATATAGGAGTCTTTGGGTGATGAATCTATCCTCCAGCCGCGTCTATTAATAACCGTGTCGAGGTTACCTCTGAGCAGCGGTAAGCAACTGAATATATAACTGGTTCTTTTTCAGTCGGCAGCATAAGACAGATTTTTGAGACCCTTTATCCTTTTGGTGGAGGAACTTTTGTGGCCTCCAGCTGCTGCAAGTGTCGGGTCAGATACATTCGAATGGGGGGCATTGTACTCGATCATTGGTCTAATGATGATGAGTATAGGGAGACTATTTCTTCCCTACTGTCAACCTGGGTTCCCAGGTCCTAATAACTTCTCTTGTTGTGGGGGGATTTGCACTATATGGTAGCTAGGGGTAACATGTGTTTTCAACACCAGGTAGTTTGCAGTCATCTGCAAACTTTGTCAGTCATAACCCCTCCTGTGTGTGCTTGTACTTCAGAAAGTAGAAGTAGAACAAGAGTGGGCCCAGGACTGAGCCCCTGTGGACACCACTACAGGCTTTTTTGAGTCTGACATGGCGCCAGCAACTCTGACCCTGTGGGTTCTGTCACTCAGCCAGTTTGCGGTTTTATTTTAATTTGATGAGTTTTTCAATGATACCCGAGTGAGGTATTGTATCAAAAGCCTTCGCCAGGTCTAGGTAGGCTGTATGAGATAAGGCTTGTCAAGCTAATGGGGACGTAAAATTTCAGGGGTCGTGGGAGGCACCGCTTTTGTGGAGTGGGACCACAGTAAGCTGTCTAACTGCGGGGTTTAATTTCTCGTTTGAGTTCATGGAGCACACGCCGGGGACACTTCTGATATCTGGGGAGTTTCCTCTAGGTTTTCTGACATAGCTAAAGAATGCCTTATAGTCTTTAGAAGTGTGAAGCTCTTTCAAAAAGTTCTTACTGTGGTCTTTTTCATTTTCCCATGTTGTGATGATGAGATCAAGTATGTTTCTCTCTTGTGGGATGGTGATGGTAGTTAGTTGTTCCATGAGTTTTGAAGAATTCCAGGAACTTGGGCTGGAGTAGAGTGTTTGGGCTTGAGTAGTGTTCCTCTATATTATTAGGTTGTAGTCACCTACCTAGTATATGATGGTGTTGGATACATTTATCCTCCTTCCAGTTTTTTCAAGAAGGCCATAGGTTTCTGAGAGTTTGCGAGGTGGCCTATGGTTTCGATGCGATGCCACCAAATAAGAATCAGGTGGTTGGTGTGATGGATGAATACCTCCTACCTTCTTCCTTTTCTATTTTTCAGGTTTGGGTTGGGGCATGATATGAGGTAAAACCTGATAGTGCTGGGGGGTGCTCTCAGGAGCCTTGAACCAGGTTTTCTGTCACAGCACAGACATCGATGTTCTCCATACTGAAGGAGGGCCGGAGAGCGTGCATCTTGCATCTTGAGGTTGATCTGGCATTTGAGCAGCATTACCCTTTTTTTTTTTTTGTTTTGTTCTAGGGTGGTAGGTTTAGAATTTGAGCTGGCTTGTCATGTCATCAGATGCAGACAGACATTGGATCCCCTTTGAATTTCAGAGTTTAAGCCAATTGTTAAAGCTGATCATCTCTGTATTGTGGTATCATTCATCATTCAGGTAGGATACTGATACTGCTCAAGGTCAGGGTCTGCTTTGGCGCTATAATCAATAATCAGAAAGCTCCTCTGTCTCTTTTCATATAGTCAAGGAGTGCGTGCCCCAGGTTTAACACACCAGTGTGGACAATGATTGAGTGTGACTTGTACCTGCTGTTGAGAGACCTGAGTGCATGTTAGACAGCTTACCTGTGACCTTCTCCTTACTCAGTCTGGTAGGCGGGGGCGTCAGTGTCTGACTATGGAGAGTCACCAATGACTAGTGTGTCTGCTGTTTTGTGAATTTTTTGATCAGCCTCACGTATGTGTTTGTGTGTGTATGTGTGTATGATTTGAGGTTGTGATGGTAGTATGTGAGACTGGGGTCTGTGTGTGGTGTGGTTACCCTCTCCTCCTGTGTCATGCCAGTCCTATGTTTGAAAGAGCTCAGCCTCGTACATTGTGACATTGCCTCAATATTCCCAGGTTTCACAGCTGAGCAGAGAGGACATTAGCAACTGATCCCTCGACATCTCGACATGAATAGACAGAAAAAAACTTAGAAAAGGTTCTGGGGATGTGGGTGTGAGTGATGGGGGGGTTTTTTTTTTTGGGTTTCTATAACAAGAGTGCTGTATCGAGGGGTGTGATAAGTACTAGGAGCAAGTGCTTTGCTATACAGATAGCGGAAAAAATGACCCAAAATGGCGACAAAAATTACTAGTTGCTGCTTCTAACCACTCCTCTGAGGACAAACAAGCAGCTCAGTACCCCCTGGTAAAAAAAACTACCTCTGGCCACACAAGAAAATGGAGGAACACAGAAGCACAATGAGTGATATAATTACTTCACAATACAAATGAATACCACTCCAACAATATTACATATTAATAGATATAGAATTCCATTTAAACAGGAAGGATAAAATATTAACATACTTGCAGAATAAAGCAATATCTGTAATATGTTTACAAAAAGTGCATTTAGGGCAGCAGGATTTCATGGAATTGTTGTAGTACCCACTTAAAGTCTGAGTATTGTGCATTTGTTAATTATTACATGTATTAGTTTTCCTTCACTTTCCTATAAATTTTATGAGAAATCAAGTCCTTCAATCTGGTTAGAAGACTCAGCTTTAACTTAGTTACTGACGCAGAAGTATCATCCCTTTTGCAACATAATTTAAATCCGTTTGCTTCATTGAAATGTTTACGAGATGCTCAAAATTATATATTTAAAATGTAATCAAATAATTTAGGTCAGACGTAATGATTTAATTAAGCAAATATTGATCACAAATGTTTAGATGAATTTACTAAATGTTAATTCAAATATCTGTGAAAAATGTTCACATAAAATAAATCTCCTTTGACAAACAGAATACTATCCTCTAAGGATACAGAGAAGTGACAGAAGTATCAGGATACGTTGAAAACATTCATTTTGACAGATAAAAATAGGAAGCCCATAGTCAGCTAGATTAGCATAGGTAAAACAAATAATTTAATCTATAAATTAATTGGCAAAATGAGTAATCAAAATTTACCAGGAGATACCATTAATTCTTATATTAGAAACTGATATAATATATACAGGATTCAAAAAGTTTGGGAATAGATGGATGGTCAAAACAACCTCATAGTGTCATACCAAAACAGAACTTTAGAATATTACTTCAGCTAAAATTAAGTTAATAATAAAATCTGCAACAAAGGACAAAATGCCATGATTCGATAGACAATCAGTTGAAAGCCATTGGATTTTAGATGATCTTTTATTACCTTTGATCTTTACCAAAGTCTTCAATGACATCGCACTATATACTGCCACAGTCTATGAATTTAGCTCATTGGCATTAACTATAGTGATAGAAAACTGGTGTAAACTAATTATAGACCAGCATCTATATTAAATACAGCTAAATCACCTAATGGAAACAAACTGATGCATTAGATGAACTAAAATAACTACTCAGTTTGTTTTTTTTTACATATAGCATGAGGATAGCAGATGCAAAAAATATTATGACTGCTCCACTTTTCAAACTTTTTTATACTTGTGAATCCCTTATTACATAACATTACATACTTATTGGGGGTTGAAATGTATCACATAAAATTTACTTATTTCAGAGGGTCTATTTCACTTTGTTGATGAACAATACTGTACAAACCCACATGCACAATCAACAACGTAGTTCATTAAATGTTTTGATTAAGATCACAGCAAATTGTTGTGTTGTTTCCACTGATCAACAAACTGCATTGTCGATCATGTGATCTCAACCATGTCAGTTTGACAATGTCATTCATCAATCAATTGACATGGATCCATTTAAGCTAAACAAATTATTTTGTTAGCATTTACTTCAAATTATGAATAACAGAAGAGCCCTTTATCAAACTTTATTCAGTAGCTTTAAAAAATATAATAGGCTTAAGAATTAACCAGGCAAAATCATCTTTGATCTTAATTAAACCTATCAGTGAGAATATGAGAGTAGATGTTATTTGAATGGTAGACCACATGACATTTGAATATTTAATATATGCACCAACAAATGATAATCTCCTCTCTGTGTTATACAAACTACTAAGAGAGAGAAAAATGTAAATATTCTTCACAGCAGCAGAATTACTCTTCAATACTATGGTCATTTGGTGCTATAAATTATATTTCATAGTTAATTATTTTTCTCTGATGCATTTAGTAGCTCCCTTTAGCGTCCATGATGTACTTTAAGCAATTTTTTATGACAATGAGTCATTTGACATATATTGCTAAGCTTATAAATGAAAAAAGCTGATTTTGCAGCTCTAAGAACATTTAGCTATATTTAAACTGCTAAACCGGTTCCAGTAGTGAAATTCAGATGATTCATACTAAATTTAACTATTATTTAGATTACATTTAAGACTTGCATAGTAGTTTTTGAGTACCAATTAGCAGTATTAGCACACAATGTGATCTGAAACATTATATGGTCAAACAGTTATTATGCTGCCTTTTTCCCTGCATCTTGGACAGATCATTTCTTAGAGAGCTTGATTTTCCTGGTTACATTTATTTTCCATAGATTATCAGAAATCACAGCTCAATACTTTTTCTTTTATTTCATCAATATTATGATTCATTGCTTTCAGTGGTCATTTACTTGAAGGTTAAGGCTTTAAATCAATTATTTAATTACTACAAATATTATCAAGTACAACAATTCTGATATACATTTTAAAGAATATAAACAAATCAGTACATCTGATATAAATCACAATTTCTGTACAAGTAATGAGAAATAGGAGAATTTCCCAAGTATGAGAAAGTGGTAAACGGAAATGACATTCATTTCAACTACCACAAATTCTTACCACAAAGAAATATTTGTAGACCAGCAGAAATATTATATACCTCTTAGAGATTTATCAGCTCAGTATAACATTTTGATGGTGCTTCAGTGTACTATAAATTGGTTAGTTTTAATTCTAGTTATTTCTTTATGGGTCTATATCATTTTGTTGAAACTCAAATGAGTGAATGCTCATTTGTCGAACACCTATTTAGCAAAAACACTATTCACTGAATGATGTTTTAAGCGAAAAGTTTCCTAGGGCAAACCGATTTCACACTACTTTCACATGGGACAAAAAGTTGCCTGTTCTGGGATTTGAACCATGAATGCCACCATCTGGAATTTGCCCTTTTCCCCACAGTAGTGCGATCTTGGAGTTGGTATATTTAGTTAGGGGGTAGCCCCCACCTATGTAGATGTTAAGCTTTATGGTTTTGTTTATGGTCTCTAAGGTTGCTAGGGCGGACTGCCATCAGTTTGCCCTAGGAAACTCATCACTTAAAACGTCATTCAATGAATAGTGTTTTCGCTGAAAAGGTGTTCAACAAATGAGCATATGCTCATTTGAGTTTTGAAAAAAATGATACAGACCCTTCCTTTATTAGTCTGTTGGTAATTTGAGAGTTAGATGGCAGAAGTTATTCACTGTTGATGGGGTTGCCAACAAGTTCAAAGATGGTCACTGTTGACAGGGTTGCCAACAAGTTCAAAGACAGTCACTGTTGATGAGGTTGCCAACAAGTTCAAAGATGGTAGGATAGATCTAATTACAAAGGAGAGCAGTTTTTACTGATATCAATTCTCAGCTCTGAATTCTCTTTTGTTTGGATTATTGCAATTTAGGAAAAAATTAACAAAATATAAGACATTAGAATTTTAGCTTGCTATGATGACTAAAAGGTAATTACTGTCTAAGTAGAAGCAAAGTCCCATAGTAGTGGAGTAAGTTTCCTAATTATTATACTTTTAAACTGGATAAGTACACTTGAGTAGTATGACTTTACTTATTACTTACTAGTGTTGCTGTTATTCCTTTCTTTTTATCTTCATATTCGTACCCCTTCAGTTTTGTAGACCACCCACACACTTTCTTTCCCTTTTTTGTTCTCTTCTTCAGCTTTTTTTTGATTTGCTTGATTTATATCTATTATTATTACATAAATTGTAGAGTATGTTTTACAAGCTGAAACATTTTAAATTAGACCCTGTTAAAAGACTTATGGGTGAATATAGCAAGATTAGAAATGACGTCTTTACTTTCACATGTTCTTATGTTGAGAAATGCAGAGGCATAATCCGAAACTGGTTCACATAAATATCTGACATTTGGTAACAATTGGACCAAAAACCAGCCTATTAATACTGAGTTTAAATATTTGGAGCATTAATAATAAGGTACACTTACTGCATGCTTTGCTATCCACCTACTCCCCTGACAATACTATGCCTAACTGAAACCTAGTTAAAGCCCACAACAGCCGACAATAAGTACCTCCTGACTGTATACAACATAGTATGCCACAATAGACTGTCTAAAAAAAGGGGAGGGGTAGCATTACTTTACAAAATCAAACTAAAAATAACCACTACTGATCCTCAAATCCCTCCCTTCAATAATTCTAAACTTCTCCTAAACAAACTCAAACTTAGCGACAAAAAAATCAATCAATATTATCAAATGCCACATACCGCCAGGTAACAATATTCCCTCCCTAGAAGCTTTCTTACAATGGACAAGTCAAAACTTGCCCCAGGAAACTATCATCCTAGGTGAATTTAATATAGACTGGAACACATGCTCAACTACAAGCCCCACCAACCATATTAAACTCTACAGCTTTTCCAAGTGATCCAATCAAGCACTAGACTAGAAAACGCAAAAAACAAAAAAAGCCTCCTAGACGGGATCTTAATAAATAAGACCAATACCTCTTACCAAGCAGGAGTCCTTCTGGGCACCCTTAGTGACCATCAACTCACCTTCTTACTAAAATTCAAAATGCAGGCCAACTCTACTCCTCTATTACAAACTACCTGGAACACAAAAAGCTTTGACTCTAACAAATTCAAACTCTAGCTAAAGCACCATAACTGGAACATACTAAAAGTATCACCGCCTAGAGGAAGAGGTAACCCAATTCAATAACACTTTCCTAAAAATCTTACATGCTCATGCTCCAGCCCGTACCACAAAACTCAAAGTGAAAACAGCACCCTGGATTACCAAAGAGACTAAAAATAAAATAGCACAAAGGAACAGAGCCTGTAATCATTGGAGAGCCACAAAAACCCCAGCAGCTAGGGAACAATTCCAAAAACTTAGAAATGAAACAAAAAAGCAGTTCTCCCAGATAAAAATAATTATTTCCTACATCTGCAAAACAGGCATCAAAACAACCCCAAAAATTCTAGGAAGGAATAAATAAACTACCTCACCCTGGCAAACCCTTCACCCCATCTCCTACCTCCACAAGCAAAATCACAAATATATACAATATGTTCAACAAATACTTTATTAAAACTGTCTCCAATCTAGTTCAACAACAGCCCACATCCACTACCACTACCACTAATTGCCCCGAACCTGTAGTCAGACTCAAAACAACCTTCCAATTTCAACCCATCCCTCCCAACTATGTCAAAAGGTTGCTAACCAAACTTAAATCTACTACACTAGCACCTGATGGCATCCCTGCTGAATACCTTCAATTAGCTGCCAATTAACTCACCTTCCCAATATCTATCCTTCTAAACAGATCTATATCCAAAACCACCATTCCTCCCATCTGGAAGACTTCCTATATCATCACCCTCCACAAAGGCAGTACCTCCACCGACCTCACTAACTATCGCCCCATTGCCATCCTGTCTCCACTAGCTAAAATACTTGAAAAATGTATACACTACCAACATATGCCATACCTACTCAGCAACCAACTTCTCTCCCCTACCCAACATGGATTTCGGCCTGCCCACAGCACCACCACTGCCCTACTCTCTTTCTCAAACCTCATCAACCAAAACAAATACATAGGCAGTCTAACATCTGCCATATTCTTGGACTTGTCAAAGGTCTTTGATATGATTAACCATCTTAAAGTACTCTATTCCCTTACTGATCCTGGCCTTAATAACCATGCATTAGCCTGGCTTCAGAACTATCTACATGGAAGACAACAATCAGTTTGAACGAACAACAACTTATCCACACTGCTACCCATCACCACAGGAGTCTCACAAGGGTCCATTGTAGGTCCCCTTCTGTTCTCCATTTTCACCAATAATCTCCACAACATCTGTCAAGATGCATCGGTTATTCAATATGCTGACAACTCAACAATGATCCTCAGGAACTCCTCTCTATCACCCAAAAAGTCTTCTAATCTACTGAAACCTGGTTTCTTACCAAAAACCTATTACTAAATTCCAAAAAGAGCAAACTGTTGCTATTTAAACCAAACAAATCTACCACAATACCCAACCCATTTAATATTGTGTCCAGGGATGAGACTATCATCTCCCCAGACACTCATACTAAACTGATACATGTGCCATTGATAACTCCAAATGTGATCGGCATATAAATAAAACCATTAAAAACATCCACAAAAAATTGGGCAGTCTATAGAAAAATAAAACATTTCTGACCCAACCTGCCAGGATAACCATTGCTCAAACTCACCTCCTTTCTACATTATTCTATACCTCACCCATTTTCACCAACCTACCCAAAACCGAAATTGCCAAGCACAACACCTGCTACAATCAAATTGTCAAATTTGCTACCAGTGCCCCCTACCAAGCCCACCACTGTCCTTCCCTAAAACAACTTGATTGGCTTGAATTCCCTAATCTACTAACCTTCCATCTGTTTTCCTTTGCCCACAAACTCCTACTACTTCCAGATAAAACACCAGCACTGGACAATTCTCTAAAACTACAAACTAATCCTAGACAACTTCGTTCTAGTGATAAAAAGCTAATCAAGGTGACCAAAAGCAATAGCACAGTCTCTTCCCTAACTACATAAGTAAAATGTGGAACTCCCTACCTTCTGCTGTTACCTCAGCAGACTCAAAGGTTACATTTAAGAGTCCTCAAAGAACACCTAAAACTCACATGGATATGCTTTTGCTCCCTACCAGGTTGACCTCCCCAACCATACTCACCCTCTTCCCAATTTTTGCTCCCTGTCTCAACTATACCATTAAGAAGAACTGCAGGTTTCTTAACCTCTAGCTTCCTCTCAGTATCACTTCTACATCTGGCCCCTTAACTAGTACCTATACAGGCAGTGGCACTAAAACACTGCTAGGACACTCACTTACAAACATTTTATAATATTATTTCTTTCTACATTTTTACATCTGCTTTTTCCTTGCTTTCTCACTTAATCTTTATAGCCTGCCACTTAACTCTGTTGTTCCTCCTGCTACTATACACCTGACCATGTCTAAATTGTACACATTACAACCGTATAAAGTATAATAATGCAACTTCTAGACACAAAGTTAACCTAAATATCTTATCCAGCATTTCCTCTTACTTATGCATTGTCTCATCCAGTTCTGAAACTGTAAAAGATGTGCATATTCTATGTAACTATTTTAATTCTAAGCTTCATAACTATGTAACTATGTTAATGTTAAAGCTTTGCATGCTATGTATACACCTAATATTGCTTGTTAATTGATCTTTGGAGCTTTTCTTCCTGGGCCTCTGCTGAAAATGGACATGTATCCAGTTGGACTTTCCTGGTCAAGAGATGTAAAATAATAAAGCATTCATGACTCACAAACAGTAGAATGCAAATGTCTTAATATTATCTTACAAAGGAATAAGAAGTACAGCAGCAACTAGGCTCCTGAGGTGGTGGGATGGTTAGACGCAAACTACTGCAAGCAACAGCCAACTTGTATCACGTTTTCAGACTGAATACTTATATTTTGTCAGCAGACTTTAGTTGCAGAAAATTCCATTTAGCATTACATCAGAAAGGTCAAGCACACACTTTTAAATTGAAACCGGATCCAATAGGTAAGGGAACAAAGCCATTATGAAAATAAAATCCAGCTGGAGCTGTAAGACTTTGCAAGAGTTTATGATTAGTTTGAACGACAGTTATGGATATAAAGGATGACATGGAAATGATAGATATTAGAATCAGACTGGAACTTCTGTTTCATAAGAACTGTTCACTTGGAAAGAGACTGGAAAAGATGACTAGTGAGTTGCAAAGCAGAATTATTATATGTATTATGACTAGCTGTCAGTAAATGTTTTCATCTTCTATCAACAGTGCTGTTTGATGTTTGTGGTTGCCTGGTTATGTGGCCAACCCCCTAACAAGCTCCTGAGACTATTCATCATGGTATGGAGAGACAGGTGTATCCCTGGCAACTGGAGAACAATCCCTCTAGTACCAATGTACAAGAACAAAGGGAATATTTACAAATGTGGGCAACACAAAAGTATCAAACTCCTGTCACACTGCATGAAAGTGCTGGAGAGGTTGATTAATAAATGAATATATGGAATAGTAAAACAAATAAATGAGGGATGAGCAGTTCAGATTGGCTTCCTATTTCTAATATTGGAACTGGAAATGCTGAAAAAAAGGACAAGAATTGCACAAGAGCAAATCTCTATCGCTCTTCTCCTTTAAAACTTCTTTTTTTCAGAAGGCAAGCCCCGCCGTATCCCCTGATGTTGGTGACAAGCTCCTCTGCATACCCCAAACTTATGTATATGGATTCCAAGATTGCTATACCTCAAAGAAAAAGGAATATTCTGAGAAATGGCCATTTTAGACTTAGTATATGTAAGTCTGTTTTCTGGCCATTCAGTCTCTGTGATTTGGAACGCTCTCTGGTGGGTCCTGACATTTAAAATGATAATCATTCAAATTCAGATTAGGATGCAGTATGACTGACTCTGTGCTTGCAGTGTAACAGATAGTGGAAAAGAAGCTGGATATGTGGAAATAGTCCAACCGGGCATTATCAAACATGGAGAACACATATGACAAGGTCTCAAAAAAGTTGATTTAAGCAGTCCTGTGATGGTATGAAGTCCCAGAAATGATGGAAGAATTAATGAGGGTTATGTACAGAGACCAAACGACTTCAGCAATTCTCACAAAGCTGCTTCCATTGGGAGTGGGGGTGCAACATGGTTCACCTCTGAGTCCACTCCTGTTCATATTCTTGATGGATTTCATCCGCAAACAGGCTGTAGGGGACAAACCAACAAAAACAAAATAGAGAATGGGGGTGAGAAAGAATGTTTAAAAAGGAGAAGTGATACAGAGTATCTGCTGTAGTGGTGAGAGAACCCCACAACTGTATTATATTGCTACATTCAATCATTCCTGTTTCTCCAACTTCTCATATTTGGGTAAAAGAACAATCTATACATTTACAGGTAGGTGGAGAAAGGGGAAAGGAATGTCTGTGTAAAAACCTCCCTCAGTCTTACACTGGCAGCCTTGGGGGGGGGGGGGGGTTACTAAACATATAGACTGACTCTCTCAAAGACATGTTCCCGAAACCACCCTTTAAGAAGTATGTACATGCATATCTAGTGGACCAGGTTTACCAGACTCATCATAACAAAAACAAATACAACCTGCTAAAACCATAGAAACAATATGACTCCTCACTGGGATTCCCAGTTTGTGTGGAACAAAACCAACACATATATTTATAGATATTTTAGTCTTATCAGTATGGATATTGAGATGTTTCTTTGGATCCATCCAGGAAACACCCCCCCCCCCCAATTCAGAAATAGATGAAAGAGGTGAATAAATGAACCTTCAGAAAAAATGTAGACGTTACTTTTGAAATGAAGGACAGGTTTTAAAACACAGTACAAGGAACATGAAACATTAATATGCCTACAGCTCTGACAGTTTTCCAGGACAAAGGCTTCATGTTAACTGAATCCACCGCCTCAACTGCAGGCTTGGCCAACCAGACTGAAATAAAAAGGACACCCCATTTTGAAACAGCTAGTCAACTGTGAGGCCTAAGACACATTTTGCACCTCTAAAATGGCTCATCAGTGGGAAGAGAAGCTAAAGCAAGTTCCCATTCTCAAGTTAAGTAAGCCAGCCAGCCTGAAAAGTTAACCTGGGAATAAAGGAATGAAACAAATCCTGATCCATAAAATGGAAAAAATATTCTTCAGGCAAAACAGTGTGACCAAATACAAGATACTTTTTAAGATACCACCAAAGTAACCTCTTCCACTAAGATAAATAGGAATCGGTGGAATTAAGATTTCTTGCTTCTACAAAATTATGAGCATGCTATGGGAAATGTTGTTCTTCTTTCAGCTTTTCCTGGTTAGGGGTCGCCACAGTGGAACTCCGGTCCACTAATGATTGGCAGTAGATTTTTACAGTGCTGAGGTGCCAGTCCGACGCCCAACCTTCAACAAAGGCACGCCCATTCACGCATGTCTTTCGAATGCCACTCAACCACGGGGAGGACAGGCAGATTCCACACAGAAGGCACTCCAGTCGAGAACTGAATGGGAGAACCTCTTGCTGTGAGGCGACAATGCTACCACTGCACCAGCATGGCTTATGAGCATGCTATGGGAAATAATTCCATAAAAAAGAGCTAGAACATCAGAAACCACAATGCCAAAAGATTAATTATGAGTGCAGAATCCTGCCAAGATACTGGATCAATATGTCTTCTTTGAAGGATAAAATCAGGGACTTCTTGGCAAATTAAACCAGGCGAAATAGAGAAAAACAGGGTTGCCTGGTCTATCTCAGAACTACAAGAATCAACATATCCTTTTCTTGCATTGCCTTTAACAGTAAAAGGCGAGGAAAGGATTGCATATGATATGCCATAACCAAGCCCTGATGAAGGCATGTTGAGTTCTTGCTCAGAACTCTGTCAGCTGAGCATTTTTCCAATTTTCTTCCAAAGCAATTTTATCTCCACCTTGTATGTATGTATATGTGTGTGTATCCCTCTTTTATATTCATAAATATATATATTCCATTACACTGATTTCAGCAAAGGGCATGCATTCAAATCCAGAACACAGGGTCCACTGCAGAATGTGAGTACATACTTATTTTGAGAGAAAGGTCCATCCTGTAACCTCTACACAATACACTCGGTATTCACAGGTCTTGGGAAGGGATCTCAGCTGCTTTTATGAATGTCTCTTCTGTCTTTCATCAGCTACAGCTTCATAAATGTGGTAAACAGGCAAATGGCAAGATAATGTGCTTCAGGCTGTTTTTGAGAAGGTGGAGAGGATGTCCTCCTGTCCCAAAGGAATACATGCTGCAAATTCAATCCACATGCTGTAAACCTTGCTGACAGTGGAGGTGCCTCATTCCAAAGAATCCTTCTGACTTGGAGCCCCTCCTCTGCCACCAGATGATCAACCCCCTTAGGATACCTACCTTTTGAAGACTGATCCTGAAACAAAGAATGCTGTCCCTGGCCATGTCAGCCAAGGGCTGAAAATCCTCATGGAACATACAAAATGACCAACAGAAACTCTTCTTTTATCTCCTTCCTCACCATTTTATTCACTAGGGTATCAGCCAAGTTTTTCCCCAAAGAAAGATCACATCTAAACAGAAATATTCATAATCTTTTTGGTAATATTCTTTAAATAAGGTTGTACTTTCAGCACTGCCTGTCTTCTGGACATGTAAAGATACACTGCAGGCTTGAAAGCAAAACAGACAACATGGTAGGCACACGTAAAAATACGAAGGGACATTTTTGAAGCCACATCCAAAATATCATGCACCCCTGTTCCTTGAGTCTTCAACTACAGCTACAGCATACTAACAAATGGCTATGACAAAACTCATTCTGACCCCATGTGCATCACACCTTGTTGTGTGTCTTCTTTGCTAGGGCATAGACATATTTATATCTATATAAAGGAAACAGACACTTCACAGATACTTTTCTTATCAGACTTGGTAGCTGCTGAGTCAACCTGCACAAGATTAGGAAGACATACTTAAACCAATCAAAACATATCCTCATGAACAGCAAAATGTTTTAAACACCAGTGAATCCCCTTGGCATTATAAAAGATATTGGAATACAGGCTGTCCGAAATCATCAAAATGCTTTTGCAGTAGTGGAAGAGGATGAAGCAGTACCATCAGGGTAAAACTAAACTAATTAAAATAAAACTCTTTCAACAAATTCCCATCTTCCTTCAGGAAATGATCAACCATTAACTTCATGAAAAGAACAATATTCATTGTCACAAAAGGAAATACTGCCAGCCCAGCTTTCTGGAATTTTGTATATAAACATATGTCATTTGAGAATATCAACATGGTTAATAGGCTTGTCTTACAAATGTATTAGAACCATAGGTTATGTATATATTAAACTACAGGTACAGAAGTGTGTATTGAACAGGGTTTGCATAGTACTGAACTTCAAGGATATGACCACAATGTACCCTACTGGAAAAGAACAGACAGGTATATAAACTATATACCTGTGCAAATGTATACAATTTAACAGTAGAAACAAGAACATACAGAGTTGTCTTGCAAAACTTCAATAAAATATTTGAAATTAGTTTTATGGTTGTGCTATAAATATTATCTCTCAGTTTCAGTGCAGTAGAAGGCACAATGTGTAGAGCTAGACGTTTTTAGTATTGTCTTAAAAAAGAAGTGATTACTAGGTTTGAGATGTAGAAGTATTTTATTGTTTTATGACTTCCAGGATCTGTAAACATCTGAGAGATATGTATTTTTTCACAAGGAGATGTCAAATGCTACACTGGGGGGGGTTAGCTTTTGAACTAAAGTCAGGTGACAGAAAAGTATGTCATCCAAGCTAACCCAGTAGTAATTGATATTAATTTAAGAACTCTCTCAGACAGACTGTGCATTTTGTATCTTGTCTTGGACCTAGAAACATCCACTCATCACCACCTTCTTCACTTGCCTTGCTGTAAGTAACATTTTAGGGCATAGTAACTCTTTTAGATTCAGAGAGGAATATAGTAAAGTGTAGCTTAGGTGGTTTCTTTATTTATTTGAGACTGTCCTGCAATGCTGTTTTAAATATTTCCTGTGATTTGAACTCTGATGTAACTGATTACTTAGTCAGCATTGTCTTGTTCTTTATTTATTTATTATTAAATATATTTAAACCTATCTTTGTGGTTGATATCTGTGAGACATATTTAAGCTCTTAGAGTACTTGCATATCTATCTGGTGACACTGTACATGCCACTCCTAAATAGCCTTGCTTGGTCAGACTACCATTTGGATTATTAGTAACATTGCACAGTAGGATTGGACACCCTTTGTAAGAGCCTTATAGTAGCTGATAAGGGTGGCTGGTGGCAGCTGTAACTACATTATAGTCTGGGGAGAATGGGACATAGCTAGTAAATCTGTGTCAGCATTTTTCAGGTGTGTGTGTGTGTTTGTATATAAATCAAATCTCAGTGTGTGTGTGTGTGTGTGTGTGTGTGTGTGTGTGTGTGTGTGTGTGTGTGTGTGTGTGTGTGTGTCAGCTACTTGAGCAGGGACATGAAGCACTGGTTGGACAGAGAGGGTGCTGCAAGTTTTGGCCTGGCCAGTCAGCTGAGATCTCAACCCTATTGCTGTGCCAGTGGGGAGTCTTATTGGGGATCTGGAGAAACTATCCCCAGACTGACTGTGATCTGTGTGCTCTTAAGGGGAAATTGCACTTTACTGTGTATGTACTTGTCATCCTCTCAGTGTGTACATTCCCCACTGTTGCCAGTGGTGAGGATTGAGGCTCCTTGATTATTGGGACAGTGCAGGGGTGTCACATTCATAATGCATGGCCCTATCCAATTCCTCCTTATCAGATATGATTTGTACATTGTATGTTATCTTTCTCTCTCTCTCATTGTCGTCTGAAACTGTAGTGGGAAAAATGTGTTGCTGTGCTTCTCATCGCATCTGTGTAAAGATGCCAACACAACATATCTGCATTCATCATAACTGTTGCTGTACTTAATGTACCATACCTTTTCAACAACCAGTTCATGATTAGTACCTTACCTTTCACTGAAATATGATACGGTCCCTGTTCCATGCTCTTACAAGTGACATAACCAGGGAAATGCCTCTTTGCTTTACTCCTTATAGTCTTATTTTGGGCTATTCAGACTTTGTTCACAACATCAAGGCACACACAAATACTTATAAACGAAATTGACAGCAGGTGCAGGAAAACAAAGTTGCACTTATACAGAATCTTTCTTGCAAGATGAATCTAAGCACTCATGCACAACAAAAAAAAATATTTCAATTCCTAACAAAGTACCCCCAAACATACCCTAAAGTAGTTCTGGGAGATCATAAATAGCCCTCTTAGACTGAAAGGCTCATCAGCCAAACTCATGTCCCTCAGCTACTCCTCTTGAAATAGTAACTGGTTTGTTCCAGCATTACTATAAAATAATTTATATAACCATCTGCTTAATTATTACAAGCAGCTCACCTGTCATCCTAACAACATGGCAATTCATGGATGCAACTTACAAATGTCCGTGTATCCCTTGGGTAAATTTCTGAAAAAGAAAAAGCTCAGATTCCAATCCCTGCTGTAAGTCTTCCACCTGACTATGTAAATCTTTCTTCTGATATCATCATCTACCATATCTCAATCCATAACAGTGGACATATTAACAGAAAGCTATGACCCTATAATCTGAAAATCCTCAGTCATTGTTTCTCTTCATAAATTTGGCCTTGCGCCGACTACTTCCATTTTCATTTTCCTGCTATACGTTCTACCCTTCTCCAACGTTACTGTCTTCCTCCCAGTGTGGATTCCAACCAGCTCACACTACTGAAACTAACCTGCTATCATCTATAGCCCTGCTTTTTTTTATTTCTCCACATTTTAGGTTTCCAATACTGTGATAAGACTGGACCCCATACCTAAGTCAGGGTATGATTAAAGTTCATGAGATTAGTACTGCTTCAGTCTTTGATGTTTGTCAAGTGTATTTCTTTGTCTCCCACTACCTCCTGTCCTAAAGACTTTACATGAAGCTCTTCAGTCTTTTTATTTTTCTCCATGGTTTCGGTTTCAAACAATGAACTTTTTCATACAGCCTCTTTTTGGCTTCATCACTCTCTGCTACCATTAAACTTTGATTCTCCAATAGACCTAATCAGTTGCCTCCCATCTGCAGTGTTGGAAGATATTATGAATGGAGAAACAAGACTTGGGACCTTTCCAACTATTCTGTAGTGGCTAGGACATTTTGAAATCTCCTCAACCTTTTTCATTTGGTCTTGGAGAAAAGGTGCAGTGCTCACTATGCTGAGCCCAGTGTGGGTGCCTGTTTCTGCACACCCAGAATACTGGTCAGGGGTGTATCATTTCACACTCCCAAATCTCTTTCCTAAAGCAGTATACTGTTAACATTCTCAAAGAAGATGTTTATACCGCTGGAAAAATAGCACTCCTTGGGATGGGTAAGTGGGCATTAGCAACTCACTACTATCCCTCGCCTTCTAGCTGTTCCAGTGCCAGGGATGCTAATCAAACCCAAGTTACCTGTGGCACAGCCCCACCTGTACCACTCAGCTAGCCCCATGAACCGTTGTTGCTACTGTCTTCTGATTTACCTCTGTCTTGCTTTGTCATATTGCTGATGACGTCTTCACAACTGCAAGTGTATTTTATGCAAGGTCTTATTAACGGCCTGTAAAGGGGGGGGGGGGCAACAGCTCTTTCTTTTCTATTCTCCCTCATCTCACAGAGCAGATAAATGCATATCTGCATTCCAAGACTGAAAACATATGTAATTTGGTAGCAAAGAAAGTGGGTAAAGGTAGCCACATTCTGTACACCCAGGATTGATTCCCACAACCACTACTCACACAAAGCAATTTTATTCAAGCCAGTTAAAAAGGTCATAGTTCCCAAACTTACTATGACAAGAGCCATTTGTGTCTAGTGGATCCTAATTGTCAAAACACTTTAAAAAATAAATAAAAAAGTAGATACGTGAATAAAGAACTGTTAAAAACAACAAAGTTGTTAAACTTTTAGTTTTATTTATTTAGTTATTGCTAAAGAATTATAGTGTGAGTGTGCGTGCTTACACAAGTGTGTGTGTGTGTGTGTGTGTGTGTGTGTGTGTGTGTGTGTGTGTGTGTGTGTGTGTGTGTGTGTGTGTGCGTGCACGTGTGTGTGTATGTAAAGATTGTATAGAAGCTTTAAGGCAAAGTTTGAAGACGGGTTCACCATCTTTTTAGAATAGGAGAATCAAGGGTGCTTCAGTGTCATGGCTACAGCGATGTTTTGATCATGGCTACAGCGGTGTTTTGATCATGGCTACAGCGGTGTTTTGATCATGGCTATAGTGGTGTTTTGGTTATGGCTGCATTACTTTTGTAGCCTTTCTAACTCACTTTCTGCAAATCACTTTAATTTCCTGTGACCAACAACTACAAGAAAAGTGGGCTGAAGTCAGGAGCTAAGCGTAAAATGAGGTGCTGAATCAAAACAAAGCTGCACAATCAAATGAAATAAATTCTGTAGATATTACAGTACTGTGCAGTTTTCAGATTTTCATAAAGCTATTACATGTATGACTTCAGCAGTATGGGGTGTGCCTGTGCAGAGGGGAAGGCCATGGAAAAACTGAGGATTCTGCACTGCTTCAGCTACAACAGTCAAATGGGACTGATTACATGCAGATGTAATAATGTCGTGCCTTTGGTATGCATCATCTGTCATCTCAATTCTCTGTGCAGTCATATTCATTAATGCCAACATATGACAGCATTCACATTGGAAAAGAACACTGTTGGATCAAAGTTTTCTTTTGTTTGCTTTCTTGGTTTTGGTTTCTAGGGAGGCCCATTAAGGTTATGAAATGAGGCCTTATTCACATGAAAAAAAATCTCTTTATTCCTCTATTTGCTAGAAAAAGTGTGCAGGATGCACACATGTATGCAGCTAGTTAAAATATTTTGCCAAGCAAAGCTAAGTCCACATGAGGGTCTTGTAGTAGAATAACAAGCACTACAGTTAGAAAAATATATTCAGTAAAAGGGCATCTTAATAGAGAATTGAAACAGTGCAGATTTCCCACAGATGTGACACGATGTGAACTGCCCTTTTTTGTAAGGGTAGGCCACATTTTGACAGTAGCATGTAGCTTAGCTTTTGTTTTACAAAGAAGCATCCACGCCCTGTAAGTAAAAAGGATGGATACCACTGTAAGGGATTCTGTGCCACAAAATGATACTGGTACTATTGGAAGGAAATCTCTGCAAGTTACTGACATGGGGTGTCACTGTAAGGAATTCTGTAGTAGTCACTGAGATGGGTGCCACTGTTAGGAATTCTGTAGTAGTCACTGAGATGGGTACCGCTGTAAGGAATTCTATGCAAGGTGCTGTGATGGGTGCCACTGTAAGGAATTCTGTAGTAGTCTCTGAGATGGGTACCACTGTAATGAATTCTATGCAAGTTACTGAGATGGGTGCCACTGTCAAAAATTCTGTAGTAGTCTCTGAGATGGGAACCACTGTAAGGAATTCTATGCAAGTTACTGAGATGGGTGCCACTGTAAGAAATTCTGGGCTAGTCACAGAGATGAGTAGCACTATAAGGAATTCTGTGCTAGTCACTGAGCTAGTTACCACTGTAAGGAATTCTATTCAAGTCACTGAGATGGGTACCACTGTAAGGAATACTGTGGTAGTCACTGAGCTAGTTACCACTGTAAGGAATTCTACTCAAGTCACTGAGATGGGTACCACTGTAAGGAATACTGTGGTAGTCACTGAGCTAGTTACCACTGTAAGGAATTCTATTCAAGTCACTGAGATGGGTACCACTGTAAGGAATACTGTGGTAGTCATTGAGCTAGTTACCACTGTAAGGAATTCTACTCAAGTCACTGAGATGGGTACCACTGTAAGGAATACTGTGGTAGTCACTGAGCTAGTTACCACTGTAAGGAATTCTATTCAAGTCACTGAGATGGATACCACTGTAAGGAATACTGTGGTAGTCATTGAGATGGGCACCGCTGTAAGGAATTCTGTGCTACTTGGTGAAATGCTACTATGGTCATAAATTCTATGCTAGATACTGAGATTAATACCACTGGAAGGAATTCTATGCTAGTCAATGGGATGGTTACCCCTGTAAGGAATTCTCTGGTAGTCAATGGGATGGGTGCCACTGTAAGGAGTTCTATGGTAGTCACTGAGATGGGTACCACTGGAAGGAATTCTATGCTAGTCAATGGGACGGGTACCGCTGTAGAAATCTTGTGGCAGTCACTGCTACAGGCAATGGGCTGTAAAATTGCCAGGCTATAACCAGAAGCGTGCAGTATAAGCCATGACAAGGGATTGTCTTTGAAGCCTTTTGTTCATTTAAAGGTAATATGTACCTCACTTTCAAACATTGTTATTGGCGAAGAAATGCAAAGGGGTGTATAAACGCATTCTGCTAGTTAGAATTATTTTTACTAAATAAGAAACTTAAGAAACAAATGTAGTATGCAGGTTTAAAGCACTGTACATATTATGTATGGGTTATTGAGATGAAAACCAAATGAAAAGTGTACATCAAAGAAAGAAACTCTGACAGAAGCAATGTGTATTTTTATGCTACAGACCAATGCACTTTACCCAAGAATGAGAACTTGAACATATGTAGTGCACCTATGCAATCCATACTTAGCATACATTCGATAGGACTTTAAGAACCCCTATGTCAGAGAAGGGGTAGTCATAAGCTAGCTCACTGTGCATATCTTTATTTCTTAGTTATTCTCTTGATTACACTCCTAGCACAACTTTCATCCCACAGTGAGACCGTCAGTAAATGACCTCCTCTCCTTAGGCTTAAAATTTACTTTTGGTGAGAAGTATTAGCTCACTTGAAACAACACATCTGCTTAAGCCAGAACCTGTAGATCAGGACTTCTGGCAGTATGATAACTACCAGAAGAAACACTGCTCTTACACAGAAAGGATCCTATATGTGTTGTGTACTCTTTATGAAGAAGGTACTGGTCTGAAATGTTCATTCAATTTCCCTTGCAAGTGTGCTTAACAATACAATGAACAGAAATAATGTATTGTCTGCGGCACAGGCAATAATTTCATTGGTATGCCTTTGACAGATCTGTGATATCATAATACTCTTGAAAATGTGTTTTACCTTTGTTTTAAGGGAGATCTAGGAACTTATGGATTAATGTATGGCCCCATGATATACAAATTGAGAATTCAGCACTCATACCTAGATCTGCTTACATTATTATTACACATATTTAAAATTAACCTCCTCAACATACCTGATGTTGGTATTGTGGTATATGTGTAACATTACATTTGCATGAATACAGAGGGTGACAATTAACCTTTAATGTTCTGCCTTAAGACTTACTGCTGATAGAAGGTTTTTAGCTGAAATCACTAATTCATTGAATCTCAGGGGGTGTGCCTCTCGTCAGTTAATGTTGCATGTGATGAAAAGGTCTCTACCACCAAAATGTCCTAACTAATGGCACAGATGGGGTTTGAATCCAACCAGTGCTGATCAAATATGTGAGGAATGATGGCATGCACTACTATCAAATATGAAGAAAAAGTTCTAGCTGAAACCAGAGGGATGGCATCTGAAGTCACACCACTGGTACCCAGTGGATTAAATTAGAAGAAAGAAAGCACACACAAGACTAATTCAATAATCTGTTAAAAATGCTTTCTGTCCCCAAGAGCAGAATATGTACCACTGCCCAGGGTCGGTACTTTCAACATCCCCTCCTCAGATTAAACTGCAAATAGGCCACCTTCAGAGCTACGTCTTAGACATAGCACTTCCCAGGCCTATCACCATTCCATCTGTGCAGCACAGTGTTATTCCAATGCCCTTTATTTCACACAAGTTATTTTTACACATACCCATCCCCACGATTCCCAGGGAATGTTGGCAGAATTCTGCAATTCTCCACACCATTTTTTCCGGCATGATTGTACTGCCACCTTAATGGATTTGGCCAGAGACCTCCAATTACCTCCTTCTCTTAATTAAGCCAAATATGAGGTCATACACTTTAATATTTTTATTGACAGTAGGTTCAAATGATCTATCTAAGCCACAACCAGTTAATCTACAATGGTAAACGACAATCCCCTATCAGAATAAAAGAGCTATACTATATTTGTGTGTTATAAAAAAATTAATCACAAGAGCTTAAAAGTGAATACATGAACTTTACTTAAGCAATAAGGCAGTAGTGTACTACTGGTTAAAATGAAACTGCACATAGGGAAAAATAAAATAAGATTCAATTAAACACTACAAAATATTTAAACAATAGCTCTACTTAAGCTATCTGCATACATCTAACTTTATCTAGCTGAAAGAATACTGAACCCTTTACTGTTACAAGTTTTTAGAAGACAACAGGCAGAAACTGCAGATAAGAAACTTACTTGGAAGTGATCACCTCACTATCTTCCAAGCAAGGACAAGACATAATAAAAACTAGGCTCAAATAGTTATACACATTTCGGGTCCACAAATGTATTCCCCACAAACCATGACTTCATTTCCTTTACAAGAAAACATTACAATGTTTTTTTCTTATTTGTTTTGTTTTGCTTTCCCACAGTGAAAGCAACTAAACCATTTCTGCCACCTGTAAAGGACAAAGGCTTAATCACACCAGCCGAGAGGCAATAGAGAGCACCAATACGCAGTATGTTAACATGCATTTCTTAACTGCCTACATTTTAATGTCTGCTTTCTTTTTACAGACAGCTAATGGTCTGAGGCAGACTGCAATTACATGTTATAACCTGCTAGCCTCAAAGCAAGAGGATCTCTAGCTTGATTCTCTGCTGGGTTGCCTTCTGTGTCTGCATGTCATCCCTGTATTTGCTTGTTTTTTTTTCAGATGCTCCAGTTTCCTCCCACATTCTGAAGACATGCAATAGGTGTACTGGGGACCCTAAATTGTCCATAGGTATGCATATGTGTGATATGGCAAAAAGACCTGGTAATGGACTTCTGTTTCCCCCCTTTGCCTTGAAAACTCAGCAGATAGCAGTGGCTGTCTGCGGGGTCACTCCAGGAGTTAGTTGTAACACAAAAGAGAAAGACAGAGTGAGAGTAAGGCCAAAAGATGCAAAAGGTTATATATGCACACAGATTCATGCATTTCCCATACTTTCTTTCCAGTTTTACAGTTACAAAAGAAAAGGTCACAAAGTTAAACACATTTTGCAGACCAAATATTTTACTAGTAATAAATATGAAACTGAGAATAAAAGTACAAAACAATTTTTTTTAAATCAGTTTTCCTTAGCATGGCATCAGCCCTATCATCACAGTGTAAAAATAAAAAAAAGATTTAAAATGTAATGTTGGCAAAGGATGAGTTATACAGAAGTGGAAGAAAGAGAAGGGGTTGAAGAAAGTAAGATTCAGAGGAAGTGCATGAATAGGGTGAAGATTGGGGAAAATACTGACAGTGTTAGTGATGAACAATTAACCAGGACAATGTGAAGGAGGAATGAAGAACTGAAGTTTTTCATAAATGAAATATGGCTTTAAAGGGGTAAATATGATTAAGGATGTTGTCCTTACCTAACCACACTGACAGGTCCTTCTTCAGAGAAAGAGGAACAGAGGCAATTGCCAATATTTCCAGAAGAAGACTTTATAAATTAAAAATATTATTGACAAGTGACAATCCATGCTGACGTTCGTTAGGACCCTCTGGATCACAAGTGAGGGACTCCATGATGCAATGAGCATTCCTAGCCCATTGGTTCCCCTTGTAGATGGTCAAACAGAGACTTTCTCTTACTGAGTAACAGAAGATCTGTCTGCTAATGGTCCATACTATTTACCTGTTCTGTGCACTACCTACAGGTAAAGCCCCCACCTACCCACAAATTGGCAACACCTGAGGCAACCTAGTAATCAATAAAGGAATTTGAATACCATGCACACGCACTGCATGAAAGACGGTACCATAATTAAAGGCAGAAACTGCATTTATATTTCTTATGATGTGCTGAAGGAGACAGCATGAGTATGTGTGTTGTGTGCTGATGAGGTGGACATGTTTCAACATTCACAGAGAGGAACAAGAGCCAAAAGATCTGAAGGCCCAAAGCCATAGTTAAATATAACTTTTACTGTACACTTACCTGAGAATGACTTTTCAGTGAAACAAAGAATCTGGAATGCATGCTATCCAAGGAACTCACCTCCCAGGCCCCTTCGGAAGTATCTGTACCTTGAACCAGAATCAGTTTTGAGCCAAGGATGAGGTTTCCAAAAGGAAATTGTTCTTGCAGCAATGGCACTGACTGCTGATAAGGTTGAGTTACTATGATGGGCTTTATTATTTCATCTGGTACGTCTATTCTTCTTACTATGTCTGTCTGTCTGTTTGTCTGTTCCATGGGACTTAACAAAGGAAGTGCCATACAAATCATGATGAACCTGAATGGCTGAAGTAATGAATTTAGTCTGAACTGGTACAATATCAGCTTTTCCAGCTGTGTGAGGACTAAAGCCTAGTCAAGTGGTAATGTGTTTCTCCACATTGTTGCATTATAGTAGACTTCCAGTAAACAGAGTCAAATAAGATAGGGTCACGTGGGACTTGTCCTAAAAGTGTATGATGATTAAGGAAGTGAAAAAAATATGAAGTAAGAAGCCATTTGTTTTTGCTACCTACAAATGATCATCCAGAAAGGGGAAACAAGTGCTTCCAGCTGGAGAGAAGGCTGTTAAAACAGACCAACTAGCACATCTATGACATATAAATTGTTTTCTCCTAGCCATAAGCACAATATTACCTCTGAGAAGGAAATATCTGAATATTTAAATGCTTGTTATGTATATTTAGACAGCACATCCAAAAAAAAATGAAAATGAGTTTAAATTAACCATGGGAGGAGAAGAGCTTCCTCAAACAAGGGATGAAAATGAGTTTACATTAACCATGGGAAGAATAGAGCTTCCTCAAAAGATAGTATGACATAGAAGCAAATGTACTTTGAACTGGGGGATAAACCTCAATTCTTTCTGGTTCTCCAAAATTCAATTCACAGCTTTTTTCTGAAGAAATGAAAGAGCCTTGTATCCTAAATATAGAGGGGAGTAGCCCTAAGCATTTCTGTCAATCTCATCCCCAAGAAAGAAGTGCTCTCACTAGTTTTCTGTCTTTGACAAGATGGGACATCTATACCCATTCCTGGAGTGATCATCTTTAGCTTTGAGACAAGCACTGCATTTATGGGATAGATTGTGATGACCTGGATGAGGGTGGAGAAGCCTGTGTGGTAGCTGGAGTGACTAGTAGAGGTATGGATTTTAGATCTTTGTCTGATCTAACATTTATCTTCAGAAATTAAACAAGGCCTTCTAATCCACCAGTGAAACATTGATAGGATTTAATAGAATGGAAAGTGGAAATGTGGCCTCAGAGAAGGAGAAAGAATGGCATCTCCTGGCAAAAAAAGTTTCTTTGCAAGTTTGTACGAGAATAGGCTGAAAAGGGAATACTGAAAAAAGCTAAGACTAATTTAGAATACAGTAGCTCTGGGCGGAAGATGACAGAGGCCGAAGCATTGGCAGGGTGAATTTTGAGATAGGTGTAGAAAATGGACATGGGAACCCCATATAAGCAGGTGTTAAACACAATGATGTATGCTGCTGGGTATCATTTGAAGAAGAAATCACCACTGCTCATTTAAAAAAAATTGCAGATCTCTTTATCAGATGAGTGTCCAAATTACTTCCAGTGGTGGAACATCTAACACTGTTATCATAGTTACACTTTGTGTGATTAGAGGAATAAGGAGCACAAACAGATATTGTGGCCACAGAATGTAATCTGTTGCTTTGGGACACAAACCATGCCCATTCTTCTTCTGAGACTTTTTAAAATGGTGGCTTTTATGTGTTTTCTTATGTAATGGAGGGAAGCTCAACTGGACGATGAAGTGCAAAAAATGAAATATTACATGTTTGCCTTTTTCAGAAGATGGGTGTAAGGAATTATTGGCAGGACTTCCTCATAGCTGACTTGAATTTCTCGAAGGTAAAAAAAAATGTGTGGTGTGACATGATTCCACTTACTATGGTATGGGACTCTTTCTGGTAGGTTATTTTCTATTGCCACACTTTGCACTTTTGTATTAATTCAGTTTTGTCGGCTCATTCCTGGTTGGTTTATGCATGTCAACAACAGGTTTGAGGCTCACAAAAAAGCTTCACAGATGTTATTAGACATTTTAACTCCTGTGCACTGGATAAACCTTGGAGACAACTGGAATACAAGGTGTGTTGGTTCTTGCCTTACAATGACTGTATTTATATTCAATTTGACAATGGTCAGAGAAGTATCTCATACAACTTCAGGTAATAAAGCTTTCTATGCTGACACACTTGTAGCAGCCCCATCAAACAGAGACATCTCTAGGCTGTAAACATCATTAGGCTTTCACTCTTAATGGTTCCTTACTAACTTCCTCCCCATCCATACACACAGACCTTTGTTCCAAGTGTTGAACTATAGGGACTGGTCCCAGTTCCACAGCTAATCCCTACATACTGCTTGATTTGTCCACACCTAGTTCTAGTTAGGGCTTGGTTTGCAGACAGATACACTTTTGTGTATAGTATTCCCTGCTATGTCTGCATGCTAGAAAGAAGCTGTAATGACATGGTAAATTGGAGTACAACTACCAGGGAAGGTGATCAATGAGGTTGGACTTCTAGTGGAGACACTAGAGGCTTTTCTGAAGGGAAAGAAGGCCTGGCTACAGGCAACTTTAATATGTCCACAGTCAACAAGGATTACCAGCCTTCAAAAACTAAAAGGAACATAAAACTCTGATCTCAAAATCTACATCTAATACAGATTACAACATAAAAAAAACACCATGAAGGCTCCCTATACTCAGTGTATGTTGCACACTTCTGAAATTTGATTCCTCCTGCCCTAAAAGCAGAAATGAACCAAAATTTCTTTTTACACACCTTAAAAGATCACATCATTAGAACATGGAACTGCCCCTGCATTAAGTTCAGAAGCAACACTTACATGTGAAAGTTCAACACCCATTGTAATAGTGCATTTGCTTTTGTTTCACATTAGGATTAGTAAAGCAGCCCATTCATTTTAGTTAGCTTCTAAAGGTAAGGATAACTGGATATCATTCTGTAGCTATGCTAAGGTATGAAACTAAGGAACAATACCCATCAGTGCTTAGAACTTATCCTAAATGGGACTAACCACTCTGACTCAAAAAACATGGCCAATATGCTAGCAAACAAGTTTACTGCAAACTTCAGTTCTGAAACATCTATCCAAACTCCACACATCACAGAATGCCTTATTTTCACAGGGGAATATATTTTGAGGTTGCTATCAAAGACCAAAAATACTTCTTCCATGGGACCTGACAATATACCTAGATGTTTAATACATTGTGCCAACCATGTCCTTGATGAACTTCTCTACAAATTGTTTAACCTAAGCTTTGCCACACAATTAGTTCCCAAATAGTGGCACATTGCAGAGGTGAAGGACTACAGTAATGACATACCCATTAGCCTTACAAGCCTGATTTGTACAACTATGAAACATATCATAACTGATCTCATCAATTATGACATCAAAAATCTCACTAGGCTAGATCCTCAACAGTTTGACTACATTAAAGGGGGATTCTGCCCAATAAAACTACTTAACTTCTTTCTGAGGGACACATGTACTGTAAACAGTGGTCAAGCTGTTCACAAATTGTATCTTGACCATGCCAGGGTGTTTGACACCATACTGCATATAGGTGTTATGCTTTAAATAAAGACTCTTATGTGGTAAGATAGATAGCAAACTGGCTAAAAGAAAGAGCCCACATAGCTCCTGCTAGATTACACCATATAGGACATAATCAAAGACCCTGGAAAGATCTAGTTGGACTGCAGAAATACACAGGCCCTGGTCAACAGCACGACTGTCCATTTCATAAAAACTAATCCGACAAATTAGGGTAGCTCTTCTACTAATGAAGTCCATCATATAATGCCATGCTCATATGATTTACTGCTAATAGTGATAAGATACACCTTTCAAAACATTTGCCTAGTACAGATGTTAGACATGGCACAAATGCGTTCTACAATGTCCATGTGAATAAGAACAATACTGGCCATTCTTCTAGATTCTGACATAACAATATCCCTTAGTATGGAATTAAATAAGATAGCAATGGGCAGCCAATTCCAGATGAATTGCTCACAGAAATGATCAGCTCCTATGATACAAGTATTCTTAACCTTATTGAGCAATTTCTTGAGAAGGTCTTTGTCGATCAGTGGACATCTAGCCAAACTGATGTCCAGCAATTCTATTGTTATACTATATTGGTGAATATTTACTCTCTCTATTAAAAAAGTTGTATTGAGGCAATCAGCCATACACTTAATGGTTACTTAAGTTGCCCCTTAATTGTAAAGGCTCAACCTTTGGCTGACTGTTTTTTTTTTTTTGGTAGTTAACATATCTTTAAAATGATTTGTTTGTTATTAAATGATACTGCTTTTTCCTTGTTCTCTGATTTGACTTTTGCATTTTCTTGTCTCACTTTCTTCATAGCTTGACTGTTAATGAATTTTTTTAGTAGCCAGGGTAAGATGTTGCCTATAAATCTTGTACTTAATACCTGTTTTAGCATACAAAGCTTTTATATCATTATTTCAACTAGATGAGACAGCATTTTCTGTTGTAGAGTGTTTACATACAATGTGGCCCTGAAGCACTCCGTTACACAGATTTTCCAGAAAATTCCATCCCCAGGAACTACCACTAGATGTTACTTCAGTCCACTTGGCAGTAATAGAAATCTTTTGTGTTATAGTCTCCATTATAATGTAGTTATGTACTTCATTTTTGGATTTGTGTAAATTGGGATTTGGTATTTCATATTTAATAACAATCTGATCCAAATGGCCTAGGGGAGGGAAGACATATCGGTTAACTACTAGCCTAGGTTTATTTATAAAGATCAGATTGAGAATATAATTTCCCCTAGTCTTAAACTGAATTTATTGAGTAAAGGTTTTTTTCAACCATAAAAGAAGTCCATTTTCAGGGTAAGATTTACAAAGAGACAAATTCCATTTCAGAGTAATATTTACAAAGAGATTTCTTCCACTTTATAGTGGGAAAATTAAAATCAACCAGCAGTAGAGTGGGCATGTTTGCAATCTCTGTTACCAGGAATTTCAAAACAATTAATAAGCTAATCTACATTTTGCCTTGGGCTTCAGTATCAAAATATAAGTCTAACAGGTCCCTCAGCACCCATATCTTCAGCCTGTATAGTTACAGTCTTATAAGTCTCATTGATATATATAAACACATAGCTTTCAAAGATCTTTGAACAAGTATTACAGTTCATTCTCATTGAGAATGTTGGTGCAGATATTAACATTTAAAGAAGCCACATAGGTGTAGCGCAGAATGATTGCCAGGGCTGCTGCAATAACAATGACGATGCATTTAATTTAAATATGCCAGCATAAGAATCTTGTTCATCTTGTTACTGAGACTATGAGAAGTAATACCAAAGGGTCTATATTAGAACAAAGAATAATTAAAATGTTAAACGGTCTACAGACCGAAAATGTCGGACCTCGAACTAGTTATACTGGGGGTGGGCGGTGCCCCCCCTAAATATATATATATATATATATATATATATATATATATATATATATATATCAACTCCAAGATCGCACTACGGTGAGGAAAGAGCAAATATTCCAATCTTCATTGTACTGCGATCTCGCAAACAACACTTTGAGGTCTGGCATTTTCGCTCTTTAGAGCATTCGAAATTTTGATTATTCGTTGTTCTAATATAGACCCATACAAAAGGCTTTATAATATTAGTAGGTTTAGCCTCTGAATTCTAATGAACAATAAAAAGTATAAGTATCAAAAACATCAGGTTCAACTGCTGCTGTTTCTCAGTCAGTGATTACATCGACATGTTGTTGTAAACCAAATCTGTGGAACCGGTTGTTGAATCTGTTTTTGTATGCTAATAATCATTCAACTTATGAGAAGGAATTGTGCAGAAAGGTAGCAAAGACAAGGCTCTAGTTTCTTCAGAAACACAAACTGCTTTATTCACACAACACAAGCACTTTCACTAGATGCTTCTTCAGGTGAATGCATATCATCACAAAACCACCTCTTTTATACCATAATTATACATCACATGACAGAACCATTTAATATTTAAAAGAACATGTACTTGTTAAACATACAAAATTATATAAAAACATAAAAAAATATATAAAACCTTCTAATCACTACCTATGTAGTGGTCTATTTTTTAAAACAGGTCTCATAGGTACATGGTCATTCAAACCGTGCCCTATGTCAGCCCTCAATCTCACAATCCAGTTTGCCTCTAACTCCTTGGTCCTAGCCCTAATTTCACCTCCCCTCCTGTTCTCATAGCATCTACCCAAAACCATAAACTTAAACCTATGTCTATCATTTGTTTCAAAGGCGTGCTTCGCAAGGGCATTAAATGTGCTTTTCTTCTTTATATGACAGATATGTTCTCTTATTCTATCCTTAAGTAACCTGTCAGTTTTACCAATGTAAAATTTATTACATAACTGGCAGATGGCCAAATAAACCACATGAGAGGTATTTAATTTAAATATGCCAGCATAAGAATCTTGTTCATCTTGTTACTGAGACTGTGAGTAGTAATACAAAAGGGTCTATATTAGAACAATGAATAATTAAAATGTTGAACGCTCTACAGAGCGAAAATGTCGGACCTCGAACTAGTTATACTGGGGGTGGGCAGTGCCCCCCCTAAATATATATATATATATATATATATATATATATATATATATATATATATATACCAACTCTGAGATCACACTACAGTGAGGAAAGAGCAAATATTCCGATCTTCACTGTACTGCGATCTCGCAAAAAACACTTTGAGGTTCGGCATTTTCGCTCTTTAGAGCGGTCAACATTTTAATTATTCGTTGTTCTAATATAGACCCATGCAAAAGGCTTTATAATATTAGTAGGTTTAGCTTCTGAATTCTAATGAACAATAAAAAGTATAAGTATCAAAAACATCAGGTTCAACTGCTGCTGTTTCTCAGTTAATGATAACATCGACATGTTGTAAACCAAATCTATGGAACCGGTTGTTGAATCTTTTTTTGTATGATAATAATTACTCAACCTATGAGAAGGAATGATTTTCAGTGAAACTGATCCTAAACTGTGTGCTTCATACAATAATCAAACATTTCACCCATAAACTAATTTTAATAGGACAGAATTTAAGTCACTGACACTTGCATGAACCAATATTACGTCAATTGACCATGCCCTATCAAAGTTTTTAAGACATCTGAATACTCATTAATTTTAAACTAGCAGATGTAATACTCCCCCATCCCTCTAAGGGATGAACAAATGTTTGATGCCCTTACTGATATGAGTTGGCAACAACTGAGAGACAGAACATCAGTGTTTAAACTTTGGTGGGGAGGTTATTTCCACCCAATGCCGCCATTTTTCTTTTTCTGTCCCTTACAGTATGATCAGTTCTAGAATCAGATGAAGAACTTGTAGAACATTTACATTTTAACTGTCAGTGGCTAGAAATATTGGTTGGACTTACACACACATCAGCATTAGTTTCAGAAACCTGGTGATTGCTGCAATGATCTCCATCACCATCTTGCATAACATTGTCCGGGTTGACTTACTGCTTAATGTTAATGTTGTCTGTTGATATGTTGGGATCAGAGACATAGGGCCAGATTCCAAAACAGTTGCTCTCACAGCAAGTCTGCCCTCATTCCAAAAGATCTTCCCTCAGTGTAAGTGAGTTACTTCGGTGTAATGTCTATCTATGAATGGGCTTGCTACATGGACCAGATTCCTAAAGACTCTCAGTATAAGTGGTCACTTGCACTGAGGGCAAGTCTTTTGGAACTGGGCCTGTAATCTCCCATTACAAGTTCAGTAACAGATGTTTAACTTTAACCTCAGTTTGTTAAAATAAGATAATTAATTGTTGAATGGACTGTTTTTTGCAAGCACAAGTTTGTGTATCATTATCTGCTAATGACATGCAATTTTGATTGTCTGGCCTTATGTCATAAGGTGTAGTTTGAGATGCACACTCAACCAACAATGTTATTGGCATTCTTAATTCTTCACAAGAGTCATTAATGTTCTTATATAAATTTCAGACCTGAGTTTTCAAACTCATCAAAATATACACCTTTAGTACATAATATCTCTGACTTGTCAAATTATTACAGTCATTACAAAATATAGAACATAAAGTACACTGACAGATGGTCCCTTCATCATTAAGGATAATAACCAAACCTGTGAAAATCTACCCATGACTAGTAATGTACTAAGACTTAATGACAACCTATAAAAGACAAAAACATGAAGTTAAAATACACTAAAACAGTAGCATCACCATTTGTTCCTTAAAGATGAACTCCTACATTGTGATACATCAGATCAAATGAATAAGTAGAACACTGAGCTATACCACACTGTCTGAATCAATACTAAGCAGGATGTTCAAGTCCCGATGTGGAAGGCCCCAAGTATTTTAATTATTAATGTGAGTATAGTCAACTATAAACTGTCAAATGCAGCTTATAGGGGAAAATCACAAAAAATTACTATAAAATAAACAGTAATGGATCATAATCTTTTACAGGTGATAAATTCAGGCAGGGTTTCCAGAATAAATCAAATGTGCTGTTCTTTCTGTTTGTTGCAAGTGCAGGTTACATTAACTAAATGTGGTTAATATTAGAAAAAGTATAAGAATAGCAGAAGCTATAGCAGTGTGTAATTAATCCTAACAAAGAGTTTAGAAAATAATAAACTAATTGTTTAAAGTAGTTCAGGCACTAACAGAATCCCAGAGTGCAACACTCTGCCATGCCTATTGCACCTGCTGCAGAACTAGAAACAACAGATGCCAGAATACTCTATTTTCTGGAAATTGTAATGCTATGTTCTGAACCTTCTACGTACAAAGTGAATCCAGGCACCATTCGCAAGCTCTACCTTCATTTTCTCCTCTGTAACTCTTAACAATGTTCTCCTTTTATTGTCTTTTTTCCTGCCAACATGTAACTATGACTCTGCTTCACAAATAATCATGTACATTTTTTCAGGGGATACTACAGTTCTGCAGTGAAGGATAATCAACTACAGAAAAAAAGGTTGAGAGAAATTGCCAGAAAAGTGGCCATAAATACACAGAATACAGCAGTTCTATTTGAAAGGTTATCTTAGAACATAAAACACCCTCCTTCATTCTACCTACCCAGAGTGTATGGGGCTGGAAGACAGAGCCACGTTATCATTTTCCATGCCCCAACTCAGGCGATAGGTATCCTTCTCAACTTCTTTGGCTAGAGCTGACACCTGCAAACAGAAATAAGTAGTTGTTTAAAAGAATGCACAGAGCAGTGAAAACTGTATTTCTAAAGTGAAACATAAACTGCAGCTCATCAAACAGAAAGTAAATATAAACTGCCTTAAATCCAAATACAGGGAAAAGAGACAATTAAATGATTTTTTTTTTGTGATGGCGCAAAAAAATCGCACTCTGCACTAGAAAAACTAGATAAGTGGCAATGCAGCTCTAAAAATGATAAAACCATGTTGATTTTCAAATTATTGCAGATAGAAAAGTAGAAATATAGTTGCAGCAAGTTGCCATACTGTATATAATATTGGAGGACTATAGAGAACAGGATTCAGTATCATATGCCAGTGTGTATTATTTGTTCAACACAATTTTCTTGCATAGCCCTTATAAATTGCAATGCTTTCCCATTTGTAAATACCACAACAGACATTTGTGATTCTTTGTACAGCTTGCCTGGGGAGGCCTGCAAATTACTGTAACAGGGAAACATATGCTACCTCTAAAGTACAAGATAAAATGCATACCTTCTGGCTGGTGGCAATGATGACGTCCTCACTGATAGCGCTGTCCCGCAGGTAGGAGCCATAGGTGGGTGTGTGGGACCTGTCTGAACTGAAGGATCGCAGGCTGGCGGGTCAGTAAGTTGTCATGGAACAGTGTAAAGACGAGATGACAGGACAGGTGGGAAAGTGAAAACAATCAGCCATTAACATTTTATGCAACTTCCAGGGGGAGCCACAATATAATCATGGGGAAAGAGCCTTTTTTTTCCTCTGTACTGCTGTACTGCATGAAATCAATTTCATATAAATCTGTGCCAAAATATTTTTACTATTGCTATCCATCAGTTTAAAAACACATCAAGGAAATCAGACATGGAAAGTCAATTATGTATTATTGTATCTCAGCAGTCCACAATTTAACTTCTTGGGCAGTGGGCTACAGTGCCTTTTGCAACAGAATACACATTTTAGTCAGTGAGCATCTTAGTATTTGGCATGGCAGTCTCCTTACATCAAACAGCCTGTCTACTGGTCCAGAAATAGCAAGATAGTTTTAGTGCAGCAGTACAACAGTTAGATCAGATTACGGTGAAACAGTGTTTGCACTGCAGAGTATTCTTCTCTCTGCAGCATTAGTAAGCAGAATTTCCTAAGACCCCCTGGAAGGTACAGTGAGGTGACCATAGCCAACCACATGCTTCCTGGATGAGACACAGAGTTTCTAATGTACAAGGTTTACAGTATCTGAAGCTGGTGACTTAGGATGGCATTTGAAGGGAGTGCCTGCTGTCGTCCCCATGGGGAGTAATCAGGAAGGCTGGTCACTATGGCAACATGCATGCAAGTCAAAGCTGAAGCATTTTCTGGCCCCCCCTTCTCACTCTGAACACAGATTTTGATGTGATATCTGAAGAGACAGCCTTTCATGAGCAAGATCTGATACGTAAGGACACAAATCTTGCTACTGGAATCCCTCAAAAACAGTTCTCTAGTTCGTCTGCTCTACTTTAATGTTCTTCACTAGATCATTTCGATTATTTCTATTTTGGGAGCATTTTGGTGTTTCTTACACTCTGTTTTATGACCACTAATCAAAACAGCTACACAAAAAGCTTTTTATACACGATTCTACCTTTAATAAAACATTATTAGTTCACAATAAACCATGAATTGTCCCATCTCACTCTTACAATATCTTTTGTGCTACTGAGTTCTGCAGACATTTTGAACAAATACTATTTTCATAATTTGATTACAATTTTATGTACTTCTGCAAAGCACCATATAATATTTATCTAAACAAATCTGCAAGTTTAATAGTTAATGCGATTTAACTAAACAAAAATTGTAGACTCCAATTCTATATAACCAGCATTTTCTTTAAGCTCTGTTTTTACTTTTTTTAATCCTTTCTTTGTATTGTTGTAAATATTGGAAGAGCATTGCACCACAAGTATTAGTATTTCATCTGAGTATTCAAAACTTGCTAAACAACCAAAATGGTGAAAAGACAGCTTCAAAACAACAGCTTCAATAACAGGCTTTTACCATGTTGAATCCACAATATATGAAATATAGAGCTTTGCTGTTGTAAAACTCAAGTGACGTTATAATTCCACAGTAAACAATGGACAAGCGCTTTCAGCTTTTTCAAGCCTTCTTCAGATCCCAAGAAGGAAGAGAATCCTGAAGAAGGCTTGAAAACGCTGAAAACACTTGTCCATTGTTTACATCAGAAGAGTTCTTCACTTTTATGTTTGTTTTGTCTGTTTTTCTGACATCCACATGTTTTAAAGCTGTGGAATTATAACGCCACTTGACTTTTACAATAGCAAAGCTCTATATTTCATATATTGTGGATTCAACATGGTAAAAGCCTGTTACTGAAGCTATTGTTTTGAAGCTGTCTTTTCACCATTTTGGTTGTTTAGCAAGTTTTGAATACTCAGATTTCATATATTGTGGATTCAACATGGTAAAAGCCTGTTATTGAAGCTGTTGTTTTGAAGCTGTCTTTTCGCCATTTTGGTTGTTTAGCAAGTTTGAATACTCAGATGAAATATTAAAACTTGTGGTGCAACGCTCTTCCAATATTTACATTGTTTTTTGTTCTGCTGAGCGTTCTTTATCAGAATTCATTTATTTTTCTGGATTTGACTTTTCTTTGTATCGTTTTCAATTGTGCCACATTTTGACATGGCTTTTCTACAGTGCACTGAATCTCTGCTTGACCTTGTTTTTTTTTCTTAAAGAATGAAGATAGGTATTAAAATTTAAAATAAATGAAGCCACACATCAAAGCCTTCTGTTTATAGTGAGAACAGTAGGTTCAAAATGGATATAAGCACAGCTGGTGTCGTAGTCTCAGAAATCAAAAGAATGAGACACATGCTCGGGATAGGCTATATGGACAGATGAGGCTGATTTAGGTCCTACCACAGACATAGCAGTAGTCTGACAAATATCACATATTAGGCTAAACATGGCAACTGTACAAACTGCACCAATCTGTCAGCAGGTGTCATCAATAGTTTTTGTTTGGTCTGGTGTATTTACATTCATTTACTACAATTCAAATGCCCACATAAATATAATGTGTTAGATTTATATCCCTGTTCATTTCACTGGTTCTGAACATATAATAATGCAAAAGTACAATGTAAAGTTTTGTCTGTCTGTTTTTTTATTAATTTAAGATTACCCAGTACAATTGCTATTAGGAATGTGGCCAGAAAATTCCACTTTGTATTCTCAGTCCCATTTTATTGCCCTTCCCTTGCTTCACATTTAAAAACATACAGCTCTCTAAATACTGACCCACTACATTTTCAATAAATGTGTATATCATTTCCAACACACACATGTGTATGCCACTATAGTTGTTAGCCCTGTCTCTATGGAAAATACTTTATTTGGATAAGCAGTTCTACATCCAAGCAAGTTATGTATACACCTGTGCTATAAAAATGAATGCACAGTACATACAGCCAGAGACTCAGTATTTCTTCCATATGCCTTAATATTTCTGGAAAAATGTTCAGAGTAAAATGCATTCAGACCTAAACAATGAGTATGCCTGATTACATCTGTGACAATAGGAGGTACTGCCAGTACAGCTATCTGGAATTTTGTAAATAATTATGTCAGCTGTGACTATCAGACTGATTTATACTAGATGCTTGGGTTACAAATGTATTAGAACTGTATGTCATGTGTATATCAAACTGATTTGTACAGATGTTTGTGATGAAAAGGTATTTGTAAAGGGCTTGTGGTTGAAATGTATCCACAGTGTGCCCTACTGGAGAGAACAGAAATGTAAATGCAATACTGTAACTGTTTAAATGTATATGTTTTAACAGAGGAAACTGGAAGGTTAACCTCAGTCCAGCAAACAGTAAAATATATCTGAAATTAAATCACTTTACAGGCTAGGCCGTAAAGTTGCTATCTCACAGGTTTCAATGCAGTCAGAGATGCAAAGTCTGTACCTAGAAGCCTTCTATATTGTCTTTGGGGTGAACTAATTACTACTCTGGAAGTCTGGAGGTATGAAATTGTTTTATAACTTCCAGTACCTGCCACAGATCTGAGCAAAAGCCCTTTGTATGCATTTTTACAGGTAGGCGCTAAATTCTGCCAGCTTCCAGAAATGGGGATTTGCATGGGAACTAGATGTCAGATGACCAGAAGTGATGTCATTCTGCAAGCTATCCCATAAGTAATATTTATATATTATTCTGAGAAGTCTTAGTGAGACATAGCATTCTGTATTCTATCTTGGACCTGACAACAAGGAGGACCATTCACCACATCATCTGCCTTGCTCTATTAAGTAAGTACAGAATAGTAATTCTCTTTGATTCAGTCAGAAATATAGTGAAGCTTAGTTTAGATATTGTTTTTCTTTATTTGTCTGAGACTGCCTTTCAATGTTATTTTAAATATTTTCTGTGATTTTTAATTTTTTTCTCAAAATTTGTTTTATTTTTCAAATAGATTTGAATAAATTCCATAGTATTTACATATAACATCTTAAATTAGTATGCACAGTATTTACATTAGCCGACACTATAACAGATCTTAATGTATACAGTTACTTTACAAGCATGTCCAATCCATTATCAGAGTGTCTGATCAATTGTATAGTGCCAATCAACGATAAGACTTTTCCACAAGGGTTGTTGATAAATTCTTAGTTCTTTAATTTTAATTTCCATTAATGCTGTGGTTTTCAGTAGGCTGTAGAAGTCTTCCAAAGTTGGTATTGTGTTTGTATTCAATCTTCTTGTTATACACTTCCTTGAAATTGCAAGTATTGTCCATACTATATACATGTTTGACCTATTCAAATGAGGACCTTTGTTCACATTTAATAATACCAGAGCTTTAGTTAAATAAAATGATTCATTAAATAAAGCTTGTAGAAAGTTATTAATACCATTCCAAAATGGCTTAATTTTAACACAATCAGAGAAAATGTGGTTCCAATCTGCATTGTGTACTTGCTCACATCCCCAACATATTCCTTTTATGTAAGAACTAATTTTACTGATTATGTCTGGGGTTAAGAATGCTCTGTGCAAGCATTTCCAATTAAAAACTTTCCAGTATTATGTAAAGGATAGATATTTTATTGATAGTAAGATATTTGTTTTAATATCTTCAGTTAACAGTATTGCGTGCCTTTTTGTTATATATTTCCAATATGAGGTTTTGGGTGTTGTTTTACAGTTTATCAATATTTTGTAAAATTTTGAAAAACTGTTTCCCATGTCAAAGTCATTATATATGATTCCATATATGCATTTCGTAAATTTAGGTATTTCTTTAAATGAAGAATTGTTAATTATTCTACTTAAATCTTGTGAATATGAGAGAATACTCTGTAAAGTTAGTCAATCCTGTTGTGGAATTTTCTATGTTGTTTTTATTACTTGCATTTCTAAAACTTTTAGTTCTTTGATACATTGGAGCCAACAAACAAATCCTTCCTGTTACGAGGAATTAATAATTTCTCTATATATTTTATGTGGAAAGTTCTTTGTGACTATAAATGGTGTTAAAAGATCAAACAAGATTTTTAAATCTATATTTGCATTAATAATTTTCCTAAATGAGTCAATGTAATAATTAATCATACGAGTTTTACTGGGTTTAGTTATGTTATATTGCATACTAATACATAATATGCGCCATGGCAAATTGTTCTTATCTGTTATTTGAAATTTATTTTGTAAATCAAATTCATTTATTGATATTACAGTTCGTAATTCTTTCCAGTTTGCAGAGTACTTTGGACTTAACCAATCTGAGATTGTTTTAGATAGTGATGCTTTTATATATGTTTCTGTATCTGGAAAGTTTAATCCTCCCTGTTTCCATGGTCTGATATGATGTAGTAAAGCTATTCTGTTTCTTTTGGCAAACCATAAACATTTTATTAGGCATGAATTTATTTCTTTAAGTATATTTTTTTCAGGTAACAGTTGTATTGCCAAGGCTATATATAGTTATCTTGGGCAGTAAAACCATTTTTTATTAAATGTAGTCTATCTTAAAATGTTAGCATTATTTTGTTCCACTTTTCCACAGAGATTTTAATTGTATTGATGATATTATTGCAGTTTTTTTAGACTAATTCATTATTATTCTTGCATAACTCAATTCCTAGATATTTTAAGGTTGATTATTGTTTCCCTGTGATGTGATCCCCCTTAGTCTGCAGATCTTTTTTGTATTTAAAAATAAATATTTTGATTCTGATTTATTGAAATGGAGTCCTAAGGTCATGTGAAATTTGTCAATTAATATATCTAATTCTTCTAATGTCTCTTTTGTATTCGATAATGTCAGTAATATGTCATCAGCAAATAGCACTACTTTAGAATTGTATTGTTCATAAACATCTATTTTTTTGATTTTTATATTGTTACGAATTGAATCTGCCAATATTTCAATAGCCAGGGCAAACAGAATTGGTGACATGGGACAATCTTGTTTAGTGCCTTTTGTTATATGCATAGATTCAGAGGTAAAAGGACCTAACTTGACATACGCTGAATTATGTGTGTGTGTGTGTGTGTGTGTATATATATATATATATATATATATATATATATATATATATATATATATATATATATATATATATTCTTTAGGAGATGAACAAAGGATGCAGGAAATTCAAATAGCATTAGGATTTTGAATAAATAGTCCCAATTTAAGGAATGAAAGGCTTTCTCTATATCTAAGCCAATTATGAGTGTTTATTTTTCTTTATTAACATAATCTATAAGAGAAATTGCCCTTTTAATATTGTCATGTGTGTGTCTACGATATATAAATCCAGTTTGATCATTATTTATTGTTTTGGATAGTAGTATTTTCATTCTGTTAGTTAATACTGTCATAAATATCTTATAGTCATTATTTAATAATGATATAGGTCTATATGAGGTACAAATGTTTGGGTATTTGTTTTCCTTTAAGATTGGTGTGATTAAGGAATATCTCCTAGAGGGTTGTATTACAGCTTGTGACTGAATTTCTAATAGAGTTTTATGGAAGAGGGATAGTATCTTTGAAGGAAAAAGTTTATATATTTCCATAATTATGCTATCCATACCTGGAGCTTTAATATTTTTACCCACTTTTATTATATCTGTAATTTATTTGTAGGATATGGGTGCTTGCAGATCTAGTTTTAATTTTTCTGGTATTTTTTTTTATATTAGAACATTTTTCATCTAGATTTAATTGATCAATATGTATATTTTCTTTTTGGAAATGTTCCATATAGTGATTTCTATAGGCATCAATAATGTCACCTATATCCGAGACATTTTCCCTTTCTTTTTATGAAAGATACTTTTAATGTTATTTTTTGATTGCATTTTGATTTTGTGGATAAATTATGTAGATATTTGGGAGAAGTGGCCAAGGTATTAATTTTTAGTTTTTCTAAAGCTAAACTAGTTTTATGTGTTAGAATTTCATTGTATTTATTGTTAAATACTTCTACTTTTTTTTCATCTCCAAATGATTTTGATTTTTTTCAGCTTTTACTGACAAAAGTTTGGATTGTAGATCTAACAATTCAGAAATCCATTCTCTGATTTTTTTATACCAAGTTAGGGTTTTACCATATATGTAAGCTTTTAATGAGTCCCATATCATTATTTTATTTATCTCTGTTGTGTAATTAATATCTAAGAAGAACTGTAATTCAGATAATAACCATGGTTTGAACTCTTTAATTTTAGTTATATATGCTGGAATTATGGAGTTAAAAATTAATGGTTTGTATCCATTTTGAAGTTTTAGTATCAATGAACTGTGGTCCAAAAAGGGGCAGGGAGTGATTGAGAAATTAATGATTTTAGACTGAAAGTCATGGGCAGCAAATATTTTATCTATTCTAGTTTGGGTACCAGATCTGTGATCTTGATGGGAAAACAACAAAGATTTATCTTCTTTAAATCTGAAAGTATCTACAAGATGAAATGATTCTATCCACTTGTTTAAAGCTTTTGATGCAGCAGGTGTACGCTGCGGTCTTTTATTTGTAGCTTCAAAAATATCAAATATACAGTTAAAATCTCCTCCTAATATTAAGTTGCCTTTATAATTATTGGAAATGAAATTCAAGTGTTTTTTAACAGTTCCTTTTCCAATGCCTGGGAACCAGTTCAGATTAGCTAGGGTCCATATTCTGTTATCATATTTAACTATTACCAATGTCAGAAGGCCTTCTTTATCTTTGTACTTAGAAATGATTTCTGGGTTAATCACATTTGTTTTCCATAAAATTGTTACCCCTTTTGTCTTTGTCTTATAAGTGGATTGCACCAATATCATATATTCCTTGGGATTCCATTTGTAATTGCCATTTGTTTTGAAATGAGTTTCTTGAAGGAAAATGATTTGTGCTTTGTTCAGTTTTAAATATTTCAGTAGATCTGATCTCTTGCTAGCATTGTTTAAGCCATTGGTATTTAGAGATAATAAAGTCAAATCCATCTTAGGTTATTTAGATTATGCATTTTTTGTTTTATTGTAACTATTAAATATTGTCTTCTGATAAGTATAAAATATATGATTGAGCTTTTAAAGGAAATTACCAGTTTTATACTTTGAGTGTTTACCAATAAAGTAATGTTTTGGTCAGGCATACTAAAAATGTTTTTGTGAAATAAATTTAAATTAATAAATATTAACAAAACTAAGATCCGCACTAGCCATGGAATGAAAATCATTCCTAATCTGATGGATAAACCTAAGTCCATCAGATTATCACTCATACCTTGACAATCCAGAACATCTGAGCTCCATAAATTGAATCATATGGAGAATATTTGTATTAGGAATAAGCAATATTTATATTATTTTGAACAAATATAGTACTATTGTAGATTAGACAGAATTTTAATACAATATAAATGTCTATTTATCGTATACGCAATTAATATTTACATGAAAGGTAGATGACAAGCAATTCAATCATAGTAAAGTAGGATGTATCATATATAAAACCTCAATAAAAGATTATAGCACACAATTATTTAACATATTTACCCTTACTGATAAAGTCTTTCAAAACTTATTACTTAATACAAATAGATGGTAATAATATTTATACCTAATGTTTATAATACAATGTATTTTACTGGATATATCAGAAGTTATATTTCATTGTTTGCCAGTGTTTAAGTAATCACTTTGTTTGTTGCTAACTTACAAAAAGCATCAAGTTTGTTTTATGTGAACATTGATGAATGTTAGTGCATTTTAATTATTAGTGCATCCCTCTTCCCCCATTTCCTCCACATAAGAATTTTCATATCTGTCATTTCTTATTATAAAATGAGTGAAATTATAGGTTAAAAACAACAAATTCACTTATTGTGATTAATGATTACAAGTTCCCTTTCCATATTCATAAATTGTCATTTTATGGCATATACTGAACGTTTTTAGATTTAAATGGCAACATTCTATTTTTTATAATCAGCAAAGGTTAAACTGAGTTATTATTGTCAATTTAATACTATTTGTTCAGAATGTGATTTGTTACATTCTGTGAAATTCCTAGTTCAGGCTTCTATTGTTTCCCTTGAACAACTTTGTCAGTTTGATGTTGTGTATAAAACATTCGTTACCTTGGTAACCTCTTATGTATTATATATGGTCAAGATGGGTTACAAAAACTACAACTCAAGTTAAAGCAATTACATGTCTTGTTATGCATATTTACTTATATAAAAAAATCATCATGCTTCCTCTTGATGTTCAATGTAGTGTATGTCATTTATGACAAGTTAAGACAGTAGTGTTATTATACACAAGCCCATGTTATTAAATCCTGTCTTTAATATCTAAATTCACAAAAACTGCTTCATCTTATATGACAATTATATATTTTATGTCTAGATTTACTAATTTCATACATTACATAACTACTGTTTGTTTTTTGCGATTTTTTTTTTTTTTTGCTGTTGCTTAGTTATTTGAGAGACCACAAGCTGTAATGCTTATTCTTATTACTATAGGTTCATAGGTGTGTACTAGGCTAATGGCCCTGGGGCCTTTACATGCCTATCTATAGGATTACCCTGGCATAGTGCCATCCGACCTTAGTTCCCAGTCGCTCTGTCAAGTAGAGCGACTGGTGTTATCCCTGGTGAAAATTTTCTGTTTCTCATCCACTCAAGATTTCTCTTGAAGAGGGTCAGCGAGGTCCTCTGCTTGACATGTATGGGAAGTCTGTTCCATAGCATGGACAGTCTCTGAGTTATGAACCTGTCCCTCAGCATGTTCTGTTAACTGTGGTAATGAGGTTGAGGTCTCTGAAGTGTGTGATGTGGAGGTATTGGGATTTCTTTAGATGTAGAATTTCTAACAGAGCTGGGTCAGACATGGCTTTGTAAGTCAAGCAAAAATCGCCTCTAAGTAGGCGATATGAGACAGAGAATAGTTGGAGTTTTTTGAGTCTGTCCATATAGGAAAAGTGTTTAAGGCCTAGGATACTCTTTGTGGGGTACTTTTGCTGCCTCTTCAGTTGTTGCAGGTGTCTAGTGAGGTACATTCCAAATGGGTCATTGTACTCAATGATTGGCCTTAATGAGGGAAGAGTAGAGGGAGACAATGGCCTCTTTCTTCCTGGATGAAAACCCTTAGTAATGAGATGTGCCACACAAAAGGACTTTCTGACCACAGTGGCAATGTGGTGAACAAAAGAGAGGTTGCTGTCAACCTGTGTTCCCAGATCTCTTATAACGTCTTCTGTGTTCAGTGGACTACCATCAATTTGGTAATTCATGGGAACTGGGTTTTTCCCAAAGGGGATGATGACATATTTTTTGGCATTGAGCTTAAGGCCATGGTTCTGACACCAGTCGTTGGTCACAGTGAGGCCATTCTGTAGGATATCAACATCAATTGGGGAGTTAATAATAGCTCCCAACTTGCAATCGTCTGCAAACTTTGTCAACCAGGGTCCCTTTGTGTTGGTCTGGACTTCAGAGAAGTAGATACCAAACAGGAGAGGACCCAGGCCCAAACCCTGTGGGACTCCACTTGTGACTAATCGGCTGTGTACTTTCACACTGTGGGTTCTATCTATGAGCCAGTTTGCAACCCAAATATTGATATAGAGGTTGATGCCAAGCTTAGTGAGTTTTTCTATGATTCCTGAATGGAGAATGGTATCAAAAGCCTTGGCCAGTTCAAGGTATGCTGTATGAACTACCTTGCCTTCATCCACAGCTCTGGTGACTGACTCAAAGAAGATGACCAAGTTGAGCAGGCATGATCTACCCTTCACAAAACCAAACTGCGTGGGATCCAGAGTTTGGAGATTCCCTATATCCTTGTTTATAAGGTCCATGATGATGCATTTCATAGCATTGCATATCAGACTCATCAGGCTAATGGGGCAATAGTTCCCAGGGTCTGTAGTCGCTCCTTCTTTGTGGAGTGGGATAACTGCAGCAGTGTGCCATTTGGCAGGGACAATGCCTGAGGTGAAGCTGTGACTGAACAGAGCACACAGGTGAGGTGCTAGTTCACTCTGTAGTTCATATAGAACACAGCCAGGGATATTGTCAGGTCCCATAGAAGCTGTATTCTTGGCCATGGACAGTGCTGTTTTAACCTGTGCTGCAGTACTACTGGGTGCCTGGCAATCTACTGGTACTGTGATTGGTCCTTTGGGGGGGTAAAGGTGGCACTGAATATGTTGGCCAGTATACTGGCAATATCTCTTGGCTCAGTATAGGAGGTACCATTGTGCAGTAGCTCGGAGCAAAGCTGGGTACTGCCGTGGGGATTCTTTACATAACTATAGAAGGCCTTGTAGTTGTCTTTACTGTTGAAATTCTGTTTTCATACCTAGCTTTAGAGGATTTGATGAGGGATTTTAACTTTTTCTTGAGGCAGATAAGGGAGTTTTCTTGGGATTTCACCTTATTCCGGATCAGTTTCCTCTTTCTGTTGCAGAGTTTCTTTATGGCAGGGGACCACCAGATTGGCTTCCTTTTTTTTGGAGGGGAGTGTCTTGGTTCTATTGGGTATGGTGAGATCCATGCATTTGTATGCATGTTCATACAGTGCATTGGTGTATGATTCTGCAGACATGCAATTATTCTCCATTTGCATGGGTGCCGTGAAGTTAGCCACCTCTGTTTTTAGGATCCCAAAGTTAGCTTTGGAGAAGTTTTTCATGGTAGTTACCTTTCTGGGGGTGGTAGGGATGTGGATTTCAAGGTGATTAGTTTGTAGTTGGCTCTAACCAGGGAGGAGCTGACTATTGGTGTACAGCAACGGTTGCCCTTGTTAGTAATGACCAGGTCAAGGATGTTGCTGCTTCTAGTGGGAGTAAGAATGAGCTGGTCCGGGGCATTGGAATTAATGAACTCCAGGAAAGGTTGCGCAAAGTGTATTGGTACATGAGTAGTTTACCCAGTTTATGGAGGGGTAGTTGAAGTTAGTAAGAGAGTGTTATGTTGTACCCTAATATTCTCCAGGGTGCTTAGGAAAATGGAGTGAGAGTCTTGGGTCATGGTTGGGGACCTATAGCAGGTTACAACCTGAATCTCTGTCTTACCCAATGTTAGCTGCACCTGAAGCATCTCTGATGCATTATATTGGGTTACCAGTCTAGAGGTGTGCACATCCTTTATGAATATGGATACACCACTGTCTTTGGAGCTTTGGTCTAAGTTCTGTGGCTGAAAGGTGTGGAATGAGATACAGCCTGGTAGTGCAGAGGTACTTTCTGCTGCCTTGAACCAGGTCTCTGTTATAGCACAAATGTCAATGTTCTCCATTTTAATTAGTGCCTCAAGTGAGTGTATGTTGAGATTTAGACTCCTAGCATTGAGCAACATGACTCTCAGATTGGATTTGTTTGTAGCTGTTACGGTGGTAATTTGATCTTTGGAACACTGCCTAAAAAAGGCACTATAGAGGTGGCAAGAGCCTTGGCCAGTATCTGGAAGCCCAGGGGTGACAGATGCAGCCCATCTCTGGCAAAGCATCGAAGTCTGTCAATCATGTCATCCCAGGCAGACAGATACTGGATCCCCTTAGAATGACACCAGAAACTTAGCCAATTGTTGAAATCAATCACTTTCTGCTTGTACTGTGGTATCACTCTGAGTGATGGTAGGATGCTGCTCAGGGCTAGGATCATACCCGCCTGGGCTACATAATCCCAGAGCTCCTCCATGTCTCTTTTCATGTAGTCCAGGGAGGTATGTCTCAGGTCATTTACACCCACATGTACAATGACAGAGTCATATTTGTACCTGTTGTTGAGTGACCTGAGTGCATGCAGTAGTAGTTAAATTAACTACAGATCAAGTTTGTTAACTGAATATAATGAACTTGCAGTTCAATTTAGGAACATCCTAAACATTAATTGGGATTTAATTTTACAGGACCCACAATTTCATGGAGTTCTCAACATGAAACCTTTAGTTGTTTTTAAAAAAGCACCATCTTTAAAAACACTTTTAGAACGTCCAATTAAACAATACAAACCTAATAAAGGAATGTATAAATGTGGACACTGTAATTATTGTAAATACATTCAAACAGGATCTATATTTTATGTAAGAGGGGTTAAATATTACATTAACGAGAAATATAATTGTCAGACTGAAGGGGTTGTTTATCTTGCTATCTGTCAGATTTGTTATGCGTTCTACTTTGGGAAAAGTGAACGCCAACTTAAACAACGCATTTATGAGCATTTATATGCCATCTCTAAGAATGCAGTTACAAATGCTTTTGCTAAACATATTATGGAAAATAAAAATCAAAGATTCCTGTTTATGGTTGTTCAAAAAGTTAATAAGAACTTAAGGGGTGGTCCTTGTCATTTGATACTAGAAGAACAAGAGTTGCTATGGCAGCTCAAAACTAATGCTCACGTTTTCCCCGGTTTAAATGAGACCTGTTCAATAAAATGCCTTTTAAAGTTGAAAGCCCTTATTAGATAGGTGCTAAATATACTAGGTTTCTACGTGTTTTTTAGGTTGAATGATTATATTTTTTTTATTTATTGTTTCAACACAATAAGCAAAATACAATAACATACACGGAATGTTTTATTAATGAATGGACTTGTTGTGTTTATACACTTTCCACATAATACCTTCAGGTTAGAGTGGGGGCTCTTTAAATTTATGTATATATTTGATGAATTAATTGTTAATTGGTAGCCTCGATTGTTTGATTATTAAATGATGAATAAATACTCAATGTCAAATGTCTGTAAACTTGTCTGAGGAAGTGCGGAGATTCTTCTGCATGAAAGCGCTAACAAGTAAAGTATTCCTGTTTTAACTTCAGCCTGGTCTGCTGTTGGTACCATTCTTTCTTTCTTTTTATGTTTTTTTGAAGTTTTTTTTGTTTTTATGCATGCATTATGTGTCGGATCCTGGCACCTGACAGGCAGCTGACTGTTACTTTCTCCTTAGTCAACCTAGTGAGTGGGACATCAGTGTGCCTCACTATTGAGTCACCTATGACTAGTGTGTTGGGCATGCTGTTTTGCCTTAGGGGCTTTGGTTGCCTTAGGGGCTATGGTTGAGCATGTTTATACAGTCCATAGACTTTAAATTATGAGAACCTTCTAGTTTCTTATTTGTTATAAGTATACTTCCATCCTCGCATACACATATATAAGTAATTCAAGCATGGGCAACAATGCACATCCACTTTTGCCAGAATACCATTCACTAGTTCAAATGGTGTGTTTCCAGGCTGTTCTTAAAATATCCAAACCAATATTTGTCCTATTCCATTTTACCAGCCTGTTCCATGTGGCCAGTCTGCCAGTGAACCACTCAACACACCTTCCATTCCCACAGATATTTCCATGAAGGAAATCTGATGACTCTCTAGCACTTCCTAGCAACCCCAAAGATCCCTAGAATCAACTATCCCCATATGCCCAACACGTCAGAGCAAGATCACCTCCCAGACCACTGCAAAGGACACTGCACAAGACTAAGTGCTCTTAGTCTTTCACAATAACTCAGACTTCTACTCTTATGTAAGTCCTTAATGTGTTTGGACCAAAATACATTTTAAGTATGACAGACATTGTCTTTTTACCCATGTTCTATATCTTTTACCTGGAGTGTTTTTATTAATTCTTGTTATATTACTATGCTCAGCATACATGATGTAACCTGTTTTGTGTATTATGCTGGATGTACTGTATTTGTATAACTTGATGTTGGAACTTTTCTCCCCGGGCCTCCGCTGAAAATGGACCTGGTCCAGTCGGAATTTCCCGGTTAACAAATGTAAAATAAAATAAATAAATAAAATAAATAAATATTAAATTGCGATTATTATTTTCTTTTCTTTTTTTATCAAGAATCACCTTAATGAGCTAAATGAAGTGTTGGGAGACCATCAATATGTGTACATGTGGTTTAAAGGGTCCCCTTCACATGGTCGACAGTTCATTTGATCGACAGTTATTTGGTCGACAATTCATATGGTTGACAGGCAGATTTGCCCCCCTCCCCAATGTTGTGTGACCCTGGAGTTGATATATATAGTTAGGGGGGGTGTGGGGGGCACAGCCCCCCACATTGAGGGGTGTGTCTGTTTCTGTTAGTGTGTCTGAATACTGCATAACAGAGGCTCGCAATGCACCTGAAGCAAAGCTTGACTTCACTACAACTTCAAGCCTAAATTCCCTCCCTTTCAGCGAGGCAGCAGCCAGGAAGAGAACAGAGAGCAAACAGATAAAAAAAAAAACCTCCCAACAACCCACCACAACAAGAGATACCACATTATTCCAGTGTTCCCGCCTGTCACTCAGTAGATGTATAAACAAACTATTCTCTGCCAAAATATCCCAGATCACAGTTTTATCCACCCCCTTCCACTGGATCCAGGCTAAAACACCAAATGTCTCTTCCTAATACACAAGCATCAGTAAACCTTGATCACAAGCTGCAACCTGTAGCTTCTTGGAGACAAAAACGGCAACATACAACAGCTGCCAGACACAGCTGCAACCACACACACCATGTCAGGCTTAATCAAACAGCACCTGAAGCTATGATACCTGCCATAATTGATATTAACTATGTTTATACAGAATAATAATGACATTTGTACTAGCTGCCAGACACAGCTGCATCCACGTACACCATATCAGGATTGATCAAACAGCACTCATAGCTGTGATTCCTGCCATAATTGATATTAACTATATTTAGACAGAATAATGATGACATAGCAGAGCTTGCTACTATTATTTAACCAGGATATACATGATATTTCTAAATCATACTTTAACTGAAGAAGGCATTAGTCTCCATGACAGCATTTTTTTTCAAAACACTCTACTGTTACTGCTATTATATATGATGTTAATTTGTTATATTTGAGTCTGAACTCTGATGGTACCTTGTTGAATTAGTTAATTAATTACTTAAATTATTATAAGTACACCAATGAAAAATTAACAAGATAAGTATTCATTGAGTTCAAGTAGGGGAATAGAAACTTCTATGTTTGTATTTTATGTTGATTTGCTTGGCTTCTATATAATGCAGATAGTAACCCATCTTGACCTACCTTTGTTTGTGAAGAATTATTGGACTCTTTGAACATTCTGAATAAATCATTACTGTTTCTCAGTTGTTTAAGAAACCCTCCTTTTTTTTTTGAATAAGTACAGATGACAAGTGATGTATCATATCAGTTGATACTTTGAGAGATGTAGTTGTAAGAGTTATTTTTTTGGGACAGCTATTTTGGAATCATTTTTTTGTTTCTTCTTTCTAATATCGGTCCAAGGATTTGTTTCTTTTATTCTTTTAAGACTAGGGGCCATCCATTCCATTTCTTCTGGGACAGACACTATGTTGTTGTTTTTGATGAATATAGTAGCTTCTTCTAAGTCATTAAAGGTTCTCATCTCATTGGCAAAAAGTATTTTTATCTTGGCTGGAAAGGCCAGCTGTGCTTTAATGTTTTGTTTCAACAGTTTTATTATTGGCCAGACTTTTTTCCTTTGTTCTAGTATTCTGGAAGAATAATCATTGCCAAACCTTATCAGGATTTGATTGTATTTTAAGGGTGATTTTCTCCAAGCAGATTTTAATATTAGTTCCTTGTCCAGAAATGAAAGAAATTTTATAACTATGGATCTATGTGGAATATTTGTTGAATTAGAAGCAGGTTTCCTCAGTGGTCTATGTGCCTTTTCAATTCCAAATGAAAGTCCATCTTTCAAGTCTAAAAATTTAGGAATCCAGGTTGTTAAGAATTAAATAATGCTTTCTCCTGCAGTGTTTTCAGGCAGACCAAATACCCTTATGTTGTTCGCCTTACCCTGTTTTCTAAGTCATCTGTTTTGTTAAGCAGCCATGTATTCTGTTTAAGAGAAATTATTTTTGGAATTCTTCCTCTTTGAGTCTCCCTTCAATGTCATTTAGAGAAGTCTCTATATTTGTTATTTTTGTTTGGTGTTGCTGTAGTAGTTCTTTAAGGTTATCAGTCTGTTTTTGAGAATTTAATTTGAGGTTTTCTAAGTCATTTTTAAAGCCGTCCATCTTCAAAGATAGTTCCTGTAAGGTAGATGTCATCAATTGGAGATCTTTTTTCAAAGCAGCATCTGGATGAGAATTCCTTGAGTTGTTCATATTCAGTGACTCAATATATCTCCAAGTTACTTGACAGGAAAGTTTTTGTATATCTCCACCAAAATTGATATTTATGTAGTTTAGTAGTTTATCTATAGATTTCTGATATTTTAAACTTGAAAATAATAACATTTTCCTATGTTATTATACTAGTTTATGGAGCTCTAAAAATTCACTGCTCTCAGTTGGCCATCTATTCTCTGCACCCCTGTGATTTTGAATTCTGATGTCACAGTGAATATATACTTAGTATTTTCCTGTTCTTTTATGATTTATTATTAAATATATTTAAACCTTTCATTGTGGCTGATCTTTTAGGGATATTTAAGTTTTGAAAGTATGTGCATATTTATTTGGTGACACTGTCTGGGCCACTCCTAATAGCTTTGCTCTTGCTCAGAGTACCATTTGTATTAATAGTAATTTCAGTATATTGGGTACCCTTGTAAGGGCCTTAAGGTAGATGGCAGGAGTGTCTGGTGTCAGTGGTAACTACCTTATAGTCTGAGTAGAAGGGGGCATAGCTAGTAAACTTGTGCCAGCCTTTCCCAGGTGTGTGTGTGTGTGTGTGTGTGTGTGTGTGTGTGTGTGTGTGTGTGTAAATCAAATCTCCAAGAGTGTGTGTGTCAGCTACTTGGGCAGGGAGACAAAGCACTGATCAGACTGAAAGGGTGCTTTAGGTCTTGGCTTGGACACTCAGCTGAGATCTCAACTGTGCCAGTGGGGAGTCTAATTGGGGATCTGGAGAAAGGAGGAGAAACCAGCCCTGGACTGACTGTGTTCCCCATGTGCTCTTAAGGGAAATTGTACTTGACTGTGCTTGATGCAGAGAGCTGCATCTGGAAATATTGTGTGTGTACCTGCTATCCTCTCAGTGAACGCTCCCCACAGGTGGCAGTGGTGAGGATTGAGGCTAAGTGATTACTGGCCCAGAGGTGGAGGGTCGTCACAACACCTTTATGCACTATATTAAACATGACTGGAGAAATGGGGAATCTAAGAGACCAAAATACTTCCTCTATGCCTCAGGACTAAGTACTCACTATAACCCCCCCCCCATAAAAAACTTCACTCATTTATTTATCCCTCCAGATATGGTTTACCACTCTTTTGTGATGTAGCTCATGCATCTTGCTTTTTTACTTTCAAAGCTGAAATGCTTATCAATCCCAGTCCTGTACTGTTACCTCGCAGTTTCCTGCACAGTACCTATCCTTCATCATCTTTCACTTAAGTTATACATAAGCCACTCCAACATAAAGTTGGTAAACAAAACATAAAAAAAAACAAAAAATAATAAATAACAAATATGGTATGAGTCATTTGACAAGGTATATGGGAGTGCATTCTGATTACAGGTGTTTGTATTATTCTAATACAATGATATATGATGACGTATAACTATTTTGAGATGCACGAGGCAGTGATCACACTTTAGTTATTATTACAGTGAATATTCATGTTGTATGGCTGGATTGCACTAATTTGAATTTTTCATGTTGTCCCATGATGAGTCAGATAAGACTGGTTTCTTTACTTAGGCTTAGTCTATGTTTAGCCACTTTTTTCCCTATGCAGGCATGGTGTAGTGGAGGCATGAGGTTTACGGTTTACTCAGGACCTACACAGGATTTTGCTGATAAGATGTGGAGTCTCCTACCCACGGCCAATTCTTGTCAGGCTAAGTTTATTTGGTTTGATATTATACAGAGTCGCCAATTAAGATACTTGACAAACTCTGTATGATCACTGGTTACATGACCTCCATTGCTTCAAATATAACATAGGGAGGCTATAAAAACTTGAACACCGCTTTGCTGGAGTTACTGTAATGTGACTAGTGGAACTCTTAGTATGCAAAGCACATTCGTTCCATGCATTTGATGGAATGTTGTGTTTTCCTCAGAACCAGTGCAGTTAATGCAATAGAACATTAGTGTTTTTTTTTCCCATAAGCTGCACCAAGAATAACAGTGTAGGCTGAATAGATCTATGAACTTGTAATGTGGGGAGTACAAAAAGGAAATAAATAAACATATAAGCCAATAGAGAAAATAAGTGACCAAGTTGGCAAACAGAATTACTAAGCATGTATTAATTAATTAATTAATTAATTAATTAATTAATTAATTAATCTAGTTATTTAATTAATTGATTCATTTCAGGCAAGGAATTCCAGTAATGTATTTAGAAAAGCATGGTAACCACAAATCTCTAAACGAAACTAATGGTACATTGGCCACAGTAAATAAGCAAACTTTGACACCTACACACAGGGGCTAAATAAAAGCCCTCCAAATAGAATGTTTGTAGTCAGTGTTGAAAGTTACCTGCCATTTCCTCCCCCCCAAAAATTAAACCCATTTCTATGATAGCTACTGTTGGCAAAAGTATAACAAATCTTTTCATGATTTACAGATCATGAAATAAACTAATGTCTGTGATGTAAATGAACCTTCCAAAAGTCTTATTTGCAGAAGAAAAGATAAACTCAATAAATGTAAAACTTCCAGCCTCACAACGTTAGCTCATTAAGTGAGTAGAAACAACAAGGATGCAGTATGCTCTCTGTTTAAACACATTCCATGACAGCATTTACTCTGGGTAAATTAGCAACAGTAAAATAAAGCTACCACTGCCGTAAAATACCAACCAGATCAGCATGAGCGACAGAGCCCAGCACACTACTGCTGTTGATGTAGTGTAAGCATTTTGTAAGTAGAAAAAGGCAAAAGCAAGCAATTTCATTTTACTGGTTTTCACTGCAATTGCAAACTGTTATTGTTTTGAGGTAAAAGCGTTTTTTTTTTTTTTTTATGGTGGTGGGGAACACTGACCTCAGGCTGCAGGAGTCGACTATTACCCATTACTACTTATTCATTCCATTAGGGACTAATGGGTGAGGGGGCAAATAGATATAACCCTTTAGGGTAGGTTACATTTAGCTGGGATGTTTCAACTATCTAAAGGTTTCAGCAAAATTAATTAGAAAAAAAAATCATACTTTGCAAAACTCATATTATGCTAACATTATAAACTTGTACAGCAAAGTAAAGCCAAATTATTATTTTTACATATTTTACTGTTATTACACAATAATATTGGAATTGGAAAACAACCATTCTGGTCTAGATAGCTCTTTTAATATTAACATGTAATTGTAGATTATTGCATTAGATATAACTCAGATTATTTTCTAACAGTATACATGATGACATTTATTTTCTAGAATGTATTTACATTTTTGATATTAAACATGCTTTTAGTATAGATTTGATAATTATCAAATGCATTAATTCTCTGTTTCCACCCTTCTTTCACCCCATCGGTGAAGGAAATCCCAGTCCAAAAACATGATAATAGACTTTCAGAGATAGCAGCAGTAAGTCCAGTGAATTGAGAGTCAAGTGGTGTCCTGCAGGACTCTGCCTTAAACCTGTACCCCCTTACAATTTAGCATTTTTATAAACATCTAAAACTGGAACATTCTGAATATCAAAGAATACTGAAACTGTGATATTTTCTCTTTCAACTCATCAATCCCTGCTCAAACACAGGAGGCTTTCTTAAGCTTTGTCATTGCCCTGCATATGCCTGAATTAGCCCACTGATAGATGCACAGTGGGGTTGTTTGAAGGCTTTGCTACCCACTAATATGAGTGATGTTGACCCCCTCATTAACCACCCCCTTATAGGCAGATGCCTCCTTCTCATTTCTGGGCCTTACAAGGAATTTATAGTCAGAACTGGTATCTCTGAGCTCACTGACCCTCCTGGGGCATGCAAGTAAGGTCAGTCATATTATTGTTTTTCTCATCTCTGCCAATTGCCACCCTGACCATTAAATGAACCTAGACAAATGTATCATCTACAATATACAGTGAGTTATAGAAAAATAAAATTGTCATGATGTTGTGTTTCATCACTCAGCCAACTGCGTTATTTTTCTGATCTCTCCTCCTTACATCTTTTGTTTTCATTTTAAGGGTAAGGGACAAATTCATTCCACATAATTTGCAAGTAACCATGAGGAGGTGGAACATGCTCTTTAGAATCAACGCCAGATGTAAACACTAGGCTGGAATTTGTAATTTCACCTCTCTGTACGAGTACCCAACAGATCTTAATAAGAGACTTTCAAATATTGCTTAGGAGACTCGTTTGATTTTCACCTGCCTTCATACGATTGCTTAATTTCTTCATTCAGAAAGTGCCCTTTCCAAACTGCAATTCCTGAACATGCTAATATCAAAAAAAATGTCATCAACAAAGAAAGAATAATATGGCACAGCTGAACTTTTCTTCAAATAATGTGTGACCCCAGAGGTAACAATAATTAATCACAGTGGTGTGGGACAAAGCCCTACAGAGTTCTTAATTACTGTTTTGCCTGTATGATTGTTGTTTCTTGGATGTTGAATTACTTCAAAGTGTGGAGTTTTGCTTAAAAATATTTTGAAATCCTTTAATTTCATTGATTTTAAAAAAGTGCCCTGCAACTGTTTCATCCCCCCCTCCATTAAAATCTAACTACTAACACATTTTCCAAACACTCTTAAAAACATAAAGAAGCACATATTGTAAAATGTTATGACTTCTTACCCCTCGGGCCACTGTGTATGCATGGTAGGGTGTAGTCTAGTCTTAAATGAACTATGGAGTACTATTTTTTGGTTTCATAAGGGACATTTATAGTACTTGTTCAGGTTCTGCACAACTGAATAGGTCAGCTTTTTTGTCTGACCTACAGCTATACACAACACTACTTGTAATACATCTTCTTTGGCTGGTTACTTGCTGAAGTCACATCTCACTACTGCAGTGTGGGCCCAATCGACAAACTCTTAATGAAGGAGTTCTAGTCTCTTCTTGGGCACAGAATAATATTTAAAAAGCAGAGAACTGGTATATGATCTGAACACTAAAAGTGAATCTTGCATATCCCTTGTTGTATGAAAAATTAATTCTGCACTAAGGATAGAGGTTTCTCATGTAAGGCTGAACTGTGGTCATTTGGAAAAGTGTGTCCAGTAACCCACGAGTATCTCTGTATTAGACTGTGACAAATGCAGAAAATAGACCCATGTACATTTTGTTACAACATCTTGGCTCACTCACTGTTTTCTTTCTCTTACCTTATTTCTGTTTGACAGTTGTACATTGGCAACGTAAAATGGCTGTATCGTTTGTTTCTAAGCACAAACATTTTCTTAGCATATGCTGTGCATGAATTCTATGTTTATATGTATTGTGCATCTGTATCTCTTTCTGTAAGCTGTCCAGATCTTGACTGCAGATATGTTCACCTACTAGTTAATATTGAGTAATAATAATTAGCACATACTTAAGTTTAGCCATTTGTAGCAGTTATTTATAACCTAATTTTGTGCTAATAAAGCAGAACATTCACATCTCATGTTTTAAACTTTTCCTGTCTTTTTTCTCCCCATGGGGGCACAGTAGTTGAAAATGTCAAGACTGAAACGACACTTCATGCAACACACATGCAACAGCTACAGAACAAAAGCTGTCCAATGCAGTGATGACAGACTCTACAAGGCAGCTAGCTGGGTGTGTATCTATGGCTACTGAGAGGCGATGAATTCATGCTGCTCAGTACTTACCTGGGTACAACACTGTGGAAGCATACGAGAAGGGATAGGGAGAAATAACATTGAGACTGACAATTAGAAATACGTATTTTAATTATGACTGAAACATTGATTTCTATGTGCCTGAGAAACACAAAAAGAATAATTATGGCAAGATAAAAAAGCCCTGGGTTTCAAACATCTTGGCAAGGTGTACTACGTTTTGTTAGACTAATGCTCATGCAGTGCCTAACTAGGGTCTGTTATAATGCACACATGTGAGGTACATTTAAGGTGCCTAAGAAAAATAATCATGCTATCCGGTAACAGAATCTCCTAGGAAACTGGGACCATAAAGATTTCTGCAGTTTTGTCTTAGACTTAGAATTCTACACTTTCTACATAGTTCCAGGATGCAAAAGTAAAAGGGTGCCAAAAGGTCTAAGATAATCACACATTCAAAGGTGTAAATAGGCACAAGTCTGAAGGCTGAGTGCTCTTCTACCACTAAGTTTGTAACTATTCTAGACTTAGTCATACCTGCCTGTGTCTTACTGTATTGATAAAGGTGGCCCTGTAATTAAAAGCAAGATGCAGGTGTGTGCGTGTGTGTGTGTGTGTGTGTGTGTGTGTGTGTGTGTGTGTGTGTGTGTGTGTGTGTGTGTGTGTGTGTGTGTGCGCGCATAGGATCAAAGGAGGTTACTAGGCTAACTGCCCCAGGTACCTTACCTAGCCAAGTTCAACACATGTTCCAAGGGTGTCTGGTTCAAGCAGGCACTAAAATCAGCACCTAATTGCCTCTGTCCAAAAGAGATACAGGTGGAACCCCCAGGAGTGAAATTCAGATTACCCATCTAATCATCCAAGTTATATTTAAATAGGACTAATGAGTGGCTTTGTTTAACATGAATAGGAAGCTTGTTCCATAGGTGGGGCAACCTCTGTGAGGCAAATCTGCCTCTCCGGCAAGTTCTGTTGATGTCACATGCCAGGTTAAGGTCTTTGAGCGAGTGACCCGTGTACCATTTGACTTGTGAATGTGCAGCATTTTCATTAAAGCTGGGTCAGAGATTGCTTTATATGCGAGGCACAGGTGGTCTCTAAGTAGTCTGTACGACAAGAAGTAAAGTGACAATGATTCAGTCTGTCTGCATAACACAGATCTTGAAGATGCTGAATTTTCTTTATAAGGAACCTTTATGGTCTCTCCAATTGCTGCAGGTGTTTAGAATGGAACATACCAAAGGAAGCATTGTACTCTATTACTGGCCCGATGAGGGAAAAGTACAGGGGGTTATAACCACTTTTTGTCTGGGGGCAATGCCCTTACTTATGAGATGAGCAATATAAAATGCCCCTCTTACCACTGTGGAGACATGGTGATCGAAGTTAATGTTGCTGTCAACCTGTGTGTCCAGATCTCTCACCACTGACTGTGTGCTTATGGTATTGCTATTGATGTGATAGTTTTCAATAACATCCCCCTTGCTGAAGGGGGTGATAATGCATTTTTCTGCATTAAGTTTAAGACCATGATTAGTCATTAGTCTGTGCAAGACCTTCTTGCAAGACGTTGACATCGCTAGGGGTTTCAGTGATCACTCCCAGTTTGTAGTTATCAGCAAACTTTGTCAGCCACAGTCCTTTAGTTTTAGTCTGTACTTCAGAGAAGTAGATTCTGAACAGTAGGGATCTCAAACCCAATGCCTGTGGAACACCTCTTGGTTACAAATCTGCTGGAGGAAGTGGAGTCCCCTATTTTGACTACATGAATTCTATCAGTCAACCAGTTTGCAACCCACCTGACAATATATGGGTTGATACCCAGCTGGGTGAGTTTATCAATGATGCCTGAGTGAGGGATTGTGTCAAAGGCCTTGACTAAGTCTAGGTGGGCCATATGCACAGATTTGTCCTCATCTAGGGCTTTGGTGACTGTCTCTAGGAAGTCCACCAAGTTAAACAGGCATGATTTCCCCTTGACAAAGCCAAACTGGGTGGGGTCAGCATCTGGAGATTTCCTATTTCTTTGCTTATAAGGTCCATGATGATTTGTTCCATGGCCTTGCAGATAAGGCTGGTCAGGCTAATGAGTCTCTAGTTCCTGGAGTCTGTGGTTGTACCCTTTTAATGCAAAGAGATAACAGTAGCTGTTTTCCATTCCACTGGGACGAAGCCAGTGCTTAGGCTGTGCCTGAAAAGCATGCTCAAAGCATGATCAATGGTGATGCTAATTCCTGTTTTAACTCATGTAAAACATAGCCTGGGATGCTGTCTGGTCTCATAGAGGCTGTGTTTTTGGCCTTGGAGAGAGCATTTAAGACCTGCTCCTCTGAGATACTAGGCAGGGGATAGGTGTTAGGTATGTTTTGGGGTATATGTGGCAGGGTCAGGGGAGTGAAGTTTTCACTGAACCTGTCAGCCAGCAGGTTTGTTATATCCACAGGTTCTTTATATGTAATACCATTAACTGTGAGTTCAGCTCAAATCTGGGCCTTATCTTTGAGGTTAAGGATGCAACTAAAGAACACCTTGTGGTTATCCTTAGTTAGGGAAGTTAATTTGGATTCATAGCTAGCTTTGGAGGGCTTCTCTAGGAGTCTTATTTGCTTGTTTAAGTCGAGAAGGGAGTACTTCCAGTTGAGACTGTTACTTTCGACTTTTAGACAGCAATTTCTTTCTCCTATCGTATAGCCTATTAATGGCAGTTGCCCACCAGGCAGGTTTGTTTTTCCTTGAAGTTCTTGCTTTGGTTCTATCAGGTACGGCAGAGTCAATATGACTGTATAGGTAGGTGATTGTATAAAGCTTTGATATATAACTCAGCATAGGTGTCTGTTCCACCAGTTGGGGGGAGGAGTTATGAAGCTATTTATGCCATCATTCTCTTGGAGAAGTTTTTTAATCTAGTTGTTGCTAAGCCACACACTGGGGTGGTGTAGCGGTCCCCCATGTTGATGAGCACCAGGTCTAGGATGTTTGAGCTGCTTATGGGTGTGTCAATCAGCTAGTCTAGAGCACTGAAATAAATGAAGTCCAGGAACCTTTCGGCAAGTGAGTTAGAATACATATAACTTACCCGGTCTATGGATGGGTAATTAAAGTCACTCAAAACCAGGGTGTTTGGTTGTATTTTGACTGACTCAAGTAGATTCAAGTAGGTTGAGTGGATGTCCTGATTCATGGAGGGGGGTCCTATAGCTGGCAATGTCCTGAAGAGGGGTCTTACCTACAGCCAATTGCAAATTGTGCTGTTTAACCAATCCTGAGGCGTATTTATCTTTAATGAATATTGCTACACCACCTCCTTTAGTTCTCATGCTTTCAGTTTGTGGTCTGAATGTGTGGAAGGAAATGTAACCTGGTATAGCTGGGGTGCACTCTGCAGCCTTAGACCAGGTCTCAGTGACTGCACAAATGTCACCATCTTCCAGGGTGAGGACTGCTTCCACTGAGTGCAGTTTCTGGTTTAGACTGCTAGCGTTTAGCAGCATAACCTTGAGGTTGTTTTTAGAGGATATTTTTACATCGGGAATTTAGTTCTTGTGACATTGCCTAAAAAGGTACTATGGGGATGGCAAAAGCCTTAGCCAGTAGCCAAAATCCCAGGGCTGACAGATGAAGGCCATCTCGGGCAAAGTATCGAGGTCTGTTGACCATGTCATACCAGGCTGACAGATACTGCATCCCCTTTGAATGATACCTGAAGATAAGCCAATTGCTGAAGTCAATCATGTTTTGTTTGTACTGAGGTATCATCCTAGGTGAAGGTAAAATGCTGCTTAAGGCTAGGGACATACCTGTCTGAGACACATAATCCGAGACCTCAGTCATGTCTCTCTTCATGTAGTCCAGGGAGGTACATCTCAAGTCGTTCACATCAACATGGACTGTGATGGAGTCATAACAGTGCCTGTTGTTGAGAGACTTGCATGTGTGTGTGATGTGGTGGATCCTGGCACCTGACAGACAGATGACCTTTTCCTTATCCAAACTGCATGTGCTTACTGTGACACACCACGGCTTTTGTAAAAACGGTTTTTAATAAACCAAACAGAGAAGAGATAGAACCAAAATTATGATGACAGATGAAATAAAACAGAGGTTCAGTTTTCAATAAGTAGACAGTTTAATTATTAGCCAATTTAACTGCAACACTCATTTCTGGTGCAGAGCACAATTTTCAGGTCTTAAATACTCCCTCCAATTAAACAGAGCTCAAACAGCATTTTTTTCTCAGTAGTGTTTGATTCATGCAGTTCAATGACTATTATCAACAAGCGTTACACTGATGAATAAAATAACATCTTTTCCAAACTCTCACTTACCAAGACTTTAGACAAACTATGGGAAGTTCAAAGGTACAGAGTCTTGAGACCATTATGCCTTGCTAGGTCCCAGCGTAGACTGTACCTCCCATCTCAGGTAGTGCTAAGCCAGTTATGCTGAAGTGAATTTATAAACACCAATCTAATTATCCACATCTTATCTGAAGGAAGATAGTGTAGCACAATGCTTTACCTGGGGGGGGGGGGGTGATTCCAGAGGTGAGGGAGACAAATAGCACCAAATGTGTCTCTCCACTTTGTTTTACTGATCTTCTGAAGCATGTTCAGATCCCTTGTTTTAGCATTAATGTGACTATTTGATTTGTGAAAGTACAAGAGGTCCTGGACTACTGGGTCCCTGATTTGTATAGAAGGCAAGACATAGGTCTCCATTAAGGAATCTTTAAGACACAGAAAAGCGGGGCATTGCTTGTAATCTTTTTTTGATGATTTAGGGATTTTAAACCTATGATTCTCTTTTCTAGGAACTCCTAACATCTTTGCAAATATATATGCCTGGTGAGGTGTATCCCAAAAGGGCTTTGTATTCTATAATTAGTTTGATCGGCATTGAACACAGGGGCAGTTATGTTTCCAAAATAGAAACCTGCCTTGGAAAAAGCTGCCCTACACAGATATGCTTCAGATGTCTTAGAACTCTTATTCCAACAACGTCTGCCATACTGAATCTTTCCTGGCCTTAAAAGGAGCAGACATACAATTGACTTGGGCTACTGGGTTACAGGTATCTTGCTTTAAAGGGACCACTTCCACTGTCCATGCTAATCATACATTCTCTCATGCACTTGTCTTTATTCCTCCTTCCAAATACCACAATTATTTCCTTTTTTAGTACTGGCTCTTTACTTGTGCCTGCTTTCAATATCTGTCAGGGCATGTTACTCTCACTCTCTCTGTCCATGTATATATTGATATACATATATATATATATATATATATATATATATATATATATATATATATATATATATATATAAATAAAAACCTGAATTTGGTCTAAATGATTGTTTGTTGACATCTGTTTAATTGACTACATTTGGATATATGTAGATGGTTGACTACATTTGGATATATGAAGATGGTTGACAGGTGTGTGAGAATGACAATTGCCAGGCAGGGGAGTATTCCCATTCCCAGAAGACTGTGTGATCTAGGAGTTAGTACATATGATTAGCAGGGGGGAGGGGGTTGGGATACACCCACATGTGGGGGTACAGGGGGGAAATCCCCCCTGTAAAAACAATGTTTTTTTTTTGTACGACAATTGCATGCACCAAGGTTCTTTCTCGGTGCAGTGTGGTAATGTGTCAACATTTGGTTTGTTGAACTTTTGTGGCTGACTTTTCTGGGGTTAATGTATGGGATACTTGACTAAAGTGTGTGTCTGTACATATATATATATATATATATATATATATATATATATATATATATATATATATGTATAAATGTATAAATACATACACATACAAGCACATATGTGTATATATAGGTGTAGTACATTTTATCTACAAACAAAGTGTCACAACTGATATAAACAAAAATGGCAATCACATTTGACTGATTGTATGCAAATTAGTTTTGTTCAGTAATTTTGTCCTGATAATGCCCACTGTTGTTTCTTGCCTTTTCTGTAACTAGTCTAGTCCAGATACAGATTTGCTGTATCCAGGACTGTTTGTAACCTTATGAGCCCCCCAAGCCTTTCTGTGCTGGAGGGAAGCCTTCTAGCTTATCAGTGGGAGTGGTAAGCAGTAGGTAGCCTATCTACCACAAAAGGCATGGTTTCTGGCCCAGAAATTGTAGTTATTGGCCGTTTGGGCAGTTTTTTCCATTTCTCTCAACTTTTCTGGTTTAAAAGCCCGCATTTGAGTGTGTTTCCCGCTTTTTCTGTAACTAGTCTAGTCCAGATGCAGATGTGCCGTATCCAAGACTGTAAGCTTCTGAGCCCCCCAAGCCTTTCTGTATTTGAGGGAAGCCTTCTAGCTTGTCAGTGGGATTGGTAAGCACTAGGTAGCCTATCTACCACAAGAGGAGAGGTTTCTAGTCCAGAAATTGTAGTTTATTGACCGTTTGGTGAGTTTTTCCATCTCTTTCAACTTTCTGATTTAAAAGCCCATGTTTGCACTTATTTCCCGCCTTTCCTGTAACTAGTCTAGTCCAGATACATACTTGCTGTATCAAGGACTGTTTGTAAGCTTCTGGGTGATGCCAAAGTCTGCTCTTCAATTTTTCCCTTAGATCTGCTAGTTCTCTCCTCTCCTTCACATTTACTAGCTTATTAGTCTATCACTTTACCAGACTTCTTGTAGCAATTATTGTAGCACACAGAAGGGCTACCAGCACTAAACATTCTACAAGGAAACAGCTCCATTACTTATTATTTATGCCCACCCCTCCAGGCATGTCTAAAGGTCATTTCCCTGTGCTTTCTCCTATTAACCTGGTGAAATTGGGCATCCTGAGGCAATGTAGCAACTGCCTCATGTACACTGACAACCCTCTCCTCTTACCTCCCAACACTCAGACTTGCGAGAGATGCACTTATATAACCAAATTGGAAGCTATGAACTCTCCAGCCAAGACCGGAATAGCTAATCAAGAGGAGAAGGTCAACACTTGCACAACACCATATGGAACACATAGCCCTCCAGAACACACACCAACATTGCCTTCACATAAAAACACAAACACACCCACCTTCACGAGGCTCTCAATAAAAATCTACCCAAACAGCGGAGACCTCTAAGGCAGAAATGTACTCGACCACCACAACACAACACTAATCACGAGACACATAACTCTCCTAAACAGTGTGCCACTCAACCAAAGCCCCTAAGGCAAAACTGCATAGCCAACACGCTAGTCATAGATGACTCGATAGTGAGGCACACTGATGTCCCACTCACTAGGTTGAATAAGGAAAAAGTAACAGTCAGCTGCCTGCCAGGTGCCAGGATCCACCACATAACGCACGCACTCCGGTTCATCAACTAGAGGTACAAATATGACTCTGTCATTGTACATGTGGGTGTGAATGACTTGAGACGTACTGTACCTCCCTGGACTATATGAAAAGAGACATGGAGGAGCTCTTGGATTATGTAGCCTAGGCAGGTATGTCCCTAGCCCTGAGCAGCATCCTACCATCACCCAGAATGATACCACAGTACAAGCAGAAAATGACTGATTTCAACAATTAGCTAAGTTTCTGGTATCATTCTAAGAGGATCCAGTATCTGTCTGCCTGGGATGACATGACTGACAGACCTTGATGTTTTTCCAGAGATGGCCTGCATCTGTCACCTCTGGGCTTCTGAATACTGGCCAAGGGTCTTGCCACCCCTATAGTGCCTTTTTTTAGGTGGTGTTCCAAAGACCAAATTACCACCATAACAGCTACAAGCAAATGCAATCTGAGGGCCATGCTGTTCAGCGCTAGAAGACTAAATCTTAAAATGCACTCGCTCAAAGTACTTCTTAAAATGGAGAACATCGACATTTGTGCTGTAAAAGAGACCAGGTTCAAGGCAGCAGAAAGCACCCCTGTGCTACCAGGCTATAACTCATTCCACACCTTTCGGCCCCAGAACTTGGACAGAAGCTCGAAAGGCAATGGTGTTTTCATATTCATAAAAGATGCGCACACCTCCAGACTGGTAGCCCAACATAACGCATCAGCGATACTTCAGGTGCAGCTAACACTGGATAAGACAGCAATTCAGGTCGTAGCCTGCTATAGGTCCCCTACCATGTCCCAAGACTCACACTCTACATTCCTAAGCACCCTGGAGAATATTAGGGTTCAATCTAACACTCTCATACTGGGTGACTTCAACTACCCCTCCATTAACTGGGAAAACTACTCATGTACACTTGCCCAACGTTTCATGGAATTCATTAATTCCAATGCCCTGGACCAGCTCATTCTTACCCCCACTAGAGGTAGCAACATCCTTGACCTGGTCATTACTAACATGGGCTACTGTTGCTCTACACCAAAACTCCTCCCTGGTTAGATCTGACCACAAACTAATCACTTTGGAAATCTACATACCCCCCCCCCCCCACAAAGGTAACCACCATGAAAAACTTCTCCAAAGCTAACTTTGGGCTCCTAAAAACAGAGGTGGCTAACTTCCTGGTACCCATGCAAATGGAGAATAGTTGCATGACCATCAAATCATACACCAATGCACTGTATGAACACGTACACAAATGCATGGCTCTCACCATACCCAATAGAACCGACACTCTCCTCCAAAAAATTAAGCCAAGCTGGTGGTTCCCTGCCATAAACAAACCCTACAAAAGAGGAGGAAACTGATGTGGAATAAGGTGAAGTCCCAAGACTGGATAAACTCCCTTATTAGCCTCAACAAAAAGTTGAGATCCCTCATCAAATCCTCTAAAGCTAGGTATGAAAACAGAATTGCAGCAGATAGTAAAGACAGCCACAAGGCCTTCTATAGTTATGTAAAGAATCTCCACGGCAATACCCAGATTTGCTCTGAGCTACTGCACAATGGTACCTCCTATACTGAGCCAAAAGATATCGCCAATATACTGGCCGACAGATTCAGTGCCAACTTTACCCCTCCCACCAAAGGCTCAGGCTTTGTCCCTACCGAATGGTACACTGCTACAGTCATCCCTCTCCACAAGGGAGGAGCGACTACAGACCCTGGGAACTATCGTCCCATGAGCCTGATATGCAAAGCTATGGAATGCATCATCATGGACCTAATAAACGAGGCTATATGGAATCTCCAAACTCTGGATCCCACACAGTTTGGTTTTGTGAAAGGTAGATCATGCCTGCTCAACTTGGTCGACTTCTTTGAGTCAGTCACCAGAGCTGTGGATGAAGGTAAGGTAGTTCATGCAGCCTACCTTGATCTGGCTAAGGCCTTTGATATCATTCCCCACTCAGGAATCATAGAAAAACTCACTAAGCTAGGCATCAACCCCTATATCACTAGGTGAGTTGCAAACTGGCTCACAGATAGAACCCACACTGTGAAAGTAGCTGATTCCAAGTCAGACTGCCGACTAGTCACGAATGGGGTCCCACAGGGTTTGGTCCTGGTTCCTCTTCTGTTTGGTATCTACTACTCTGAAAGTCCAGGCCAACACAACGGGACTCTGGCTGACAAGGTTCGCAGATGATTGCAAGTTGGATGCTTTTATTAACTCCCCAAGTGATGCTGACATCCTACAGAATGGCCTCACTGAGACCAACAACTGGTGAGAGAACCATGCCTTAAGCAGAATGCCAAAAAATGTGTCATCATCCCCTTTGGTAAAACCCCGGTTCCCATGAATTACCACATCGATGGTAGTCCACTGAACACAGAAGGTGTTATAAAAGATCAGGGAACACAAGTTGACAACAACCACTATTTTGATCACCACATTGCCACTGTGGTCAGAAAGTCCTTCTATGTGGCACATCTCATTACTAAGGGTTTTGCATCCAGGAAGAAAGAGGTCATTGTCTCCCTCTACCCTTCCCTCAATAGGCCAATCATCAAGTACAATGTCACATTTGGCATGTACCTCATTAGACACCTGAAACAACTGGCGAGGCCGCAGAAGTACCTCACAAAGAGGATCTTAGGCCTTAAACACTTGTCCCATATAGACAGACTCAAAAAACTACAACTATTCTCTGTCTCATATCACCTACTTAGAGGCGATCTCTGCTTGACTTACAAAGCCTTGTCTGACCCAGCTCTGTTAGAAATGCTACATCTAAAAAAATCCCAATCCCTCCGCAACACACACTCCAGAGATCTCAACCTCATTACCACATTCAACAAAATGTACTAGAAGGACAAGTTCATAACCCAGTGACTGCCCATGCCATGGAATAGACTTCCTCATACATGTCAAGCAGAGCACCTTGTTGACCCTCTTCAAGAGAAATCTCGGTGAGTGGATGGGAAATAGAAAATTCACCCTGGAGATAACTCCAGTGGCTCTAATCAACAGAGGCACTGGGAACTAAGGTCAGGTGGCACGATGCTAGGGTAATCCTATGGCTAGGCATGTAAAGGCCCCAGGGCCATTAGCCTAGTACACACCTATGAACCTAAAAGTGTATGTTTGTGCACCTGCAGTGATAACTGTGTAAGGAATTTTCTCTTTTGTGCACAGTGTGGAGTTGGAATATGTGGTGTGGGTGGGGTGAGGTGTGGGGCTTGCCCGTGGAAAAAAGATATATATATATATATATATATATATATATATATATATATATATATATATATATACACACACACACACACACATAGAGAGAGAGAGAGAGAGAGAGAGCTATGTATACTTATTTACATACATATATGACATGGCTGCATTTAATAAAATGTCCATATGCCAGGACAGTCCAAAATTCTATAAATTTTAGATATGACCAAGCAGCCAAAATAAGTGTAATTCATCAAACATATGAAGCTTACTTTGCCATATAAGATTGATGTTTCATACAAGGTATAAAGTCTAGCACGCTATTCTTCAGTGGTAGCTTAAACAGCATTGCCATGCTTTGATTATATCAATAGGCCCCTTCTAGTCTAAAACTGTAAAGTGATTTTATTATGTTTATGATAATAGTCCACTCTTTAAGGAGCTCTTTTGTTATAAAAGCATCCCTACAGACACTATGCATTTAACTCCTTATTTAAGTATTTGTAGATGTTTCTGACAGAATCTGCTCCATAGTTCAGTACTGCAGCTCTTAATATGGCTTTGTACAGATCAGGAAAAGTAGGAATGAAATATCATTAACTTAATAGTTGTTTTAGTTACTAACTTGTATTTATGCAGTATGAATCTGCCAAAGCTGTATAGACTACACTTCATTCAGTGATCTAAGGTTTACCACTGAAGGGAACACTACTTAAAACAAACAAATAAATAAAAAACAGCAAATGTTTTTTGCAGTAGACTTAGCATCCTTCACTACCCAGTTTGGGAACTATACATCAGTCTTACCTACCAAACTAAAATGACCTGTTCAAAGGCTGACATATCACAGAGGAGGAAACTAAATATTATGTTGGTGGTCATTTTAAAAGGCTTTTATTGACAATATGATGTATCCAGGAATAATATGAACTATTGGTTTCACTGAATCATGTTTTCACATGTATGATATAGCTCACCACATATCTTATGTGGAAAGATTAAAATAGAGATAAATTCAGCTTGCAGGCTACTTGCTAACTGGACAGAATGTTTTATTAATCATAGAGATGGACTTAATTACAAAAAGAAGAAAACTTACACCCCCCACTTTCTTTTAGTAGGGTTTTATAACATGTCATGAATTACATTTGCCATTTAAAAAAATGAACAGTAGCATAAACTTTTACAACAATATACCTAGACTTACCCAAATGATCAGAAGCTCCAAAAGTTCTCCCCAGGGGACATTTGCAAGTTGGAAATGTCCCTGGGTATCAGCATTTTCTTTAAATGCAAGGGTGAGAATAACTTAAAATGCCAACATTACAAATTGCTCTTAAATTACTGAGAAACAAAAAATTAGCCATTTATAATCTTGCTTTGTCTCTCTTATCTCCTGGATTGAAAGTGTTGTAGACACATTTGAAATGAAGCTTACACAGAATTAAATATGCATATATCAAAGCTCTTTCTCTTATGTGTTACATACTAAACAGGAAAATGCATCAACCTTTTTTACAGAGGAGTCCTGCACCCCTCTAACTAATATAACTATCTGAAGTTCTTGGACTTCGAGTTACGTCTACATTACTCTCAGTTGGTTACCTATTTGATTTGTCAGGCTTGGCCAAATGCATGTCTGTGCATCAAGCATCAGTGCAGTGTACAGCACACATTAAGTACTATGATTATATATGTAAAGACATCATGAAAATGATAAAAGCTGTAAAAACATTAACTTACAGAGGATTTGAGATGTTAATTTAAGGGGTGGAATCAACGCACGGAGTACTTCATGAATAGAATGCTAGAATTCAAATATCTCTTCTGTTGCGATTATAGAATATTTATATGCACCCCTCCCTGCCACAGCGATTACCATCACAAACAGTCTGGCAAAAGCATCCTTCAAATGGAACCCCAGGATTTTATTTTAATTTTAACTTCTTAAGCAATATGTAACAGCTGAATCAACAAAGGAGATTTTTCAGCATCAACAAAGTAAAATAAAATGGCAAGAAATTCAGTACCTTATTATCCAAGTTCCAGCAAGGTATGTATGAAAAATGAATATTAGTCACTTTTAAAGGGCAGCATTATTTGAGCTTGGTTTAGACGGTGGTTTCAAGTAATTAAAACCAGGATCCATATTTCTGATTGCACTAAGGGTATAGATCACTGTCAATCTGTGAAGAAGGGTGAATTGTACTGATATGGATACCTGTGTTTAGAGCTTCTCAGCCAATCAGCACTTTGAATCTGTAATCCCATTATATATACCTCTCTGCATTATTTTGGTTTAATGCATCTAATTTCATATTTTGGATAGGCCAGTAAAGTTGCAAAACCAAGTGATAACACAGTTTATTAACATAATGAAATATATTTAAGCACTAATTTTAGTTTTCCATTTCCCACTATAAAAAGTTTAGAGCTAATGAAATGTCAGCAGTCTTTGTTTTCTTATACTGCAGTTCTACACCCAATATTATTGTGCCCATCATGGACTGATTCAAACAAATATTTGTATGATGACTGCAACATATCAAAGATACTCAACCCTTTTTTGAGATATTGGTTCATCTTCTGTCTATGTTCATGAAAAAAAAAATAAAGTACCAAGGACATCAGTACATATTAGGGTTTTATAACTCGTAACTCAGGCAGCTAGCACTGGATGAATCATCAAAGAGTTTCTAAGGGTATGAGAAATCAAATTTAAGCTTCAGAATTTTGATAGGTTCCATTTTTTTGCCATTTAAGCAAAATTCATATTTTTATCTGCAGCCATTTAAATCAGTGGCTCATTTAGGACCACAGGAAAAAAACATTTTTTTTTACTCTCACTCACTTGCAACTCACCACCCCTCCATACACACAATTATCAGATCCCTATATAAAACCAAACTGTCTGAAAAATCTAAATTATCCAAAGATCAGCCCTATAGTCAAAACAAACCAGCATGTAGTAGGACAGATAATATTTTCATGTAGAATATGGAGCTATATAGGGGTCTCCTGTAACATATACCTTTCTCCATCTAATATGTTACAGAAATAAGTGATTGCTCCTTCCTGAGATGTACATTTTAAGTGGTTAGGGTAGGGTTGCTAGGAGATAATTTACCCATGGTATGGTCATGTTCTTCTCTTTTTAACTGCCTTTTGCTGCACTATATGTGAGTTACTGTACAAATCTTCTGCCTATGAATAAATGATGAGTTTACCCTGCATACATGTCTGATGAGGCCATATAAATAATCTGCAACACCAAGGCTGTGATCCTGTAGGAACATGGCAACATTTAGTACAGTTACCAAGGCTGTCATCCTGTAGGAACATGGCAACATTTAGTACAGTTACCAAGGCTGTCATCCTGTAGGAACATGGCAACATTTAGTACAGTTACCAAGGCTGTCATCCTGTAGGAACATGGCAACATTTAGTACAGTTACCAAGGCTGTGATCGATCCTGTAGCAATAATAATGGAATATGGTCAAAGGTTGAAAAACAAAGGGCCGGACTGTAGTAGCATTTTTGGACAGTGCTTATTACAAATAATTCAGTTAATATTTCCATGTTATTTGTAAAGGGAGGATAATTGATGGTAGTCATGGTCTTCGTGTGTGTGTGTGTGTGTGTGTGTGTGTGTGTGTGTGTGTGTGTGTGTGTGTGTGTGTGTGTGTGTGCGCGTGTTTTGTTACATTATTTAAAAAGGGATAAAACTTTGATTAGTAAAGGGCTCATCCTATGATACCTGAATTCTACCACTTTGTCAGATGGACTTAAGTCTGACGTTATTGTTTTTCACTGTGGCTTTCCTAGCTAAAATGTATGGCACATCCAGACAAATGAAATCAGCTAATCACCACCCATGTCTATATTGCTCTCCTTGTCTGGATAATAATGGTCCTTTTTTCCTAACCCCAAACAAGTTATGAGCACCCATTGTAAACAACATATATGATTTCTCCCTTGCACATCACAACTGAGATTTCTTTTTCCACCCTTACATACTGTGTCCTCAACAGTCTGTAACCAGGAGTCTGGATGGGCTGGAGTACTGGAATGTTAGGCCCAATGAGAGTACATGTGCTGAAATAATATTGCATGTTAGGCCACATGACAGTACATGTGCTGGAAAAATATTGTATGTTAGGTCACATGAGGGTACATGTGCTAGAATAATATTGTATGTTAGGTCACATGAGAGTACATATGCTGGAATAATATCGTATGTTAGGTCATATGAGAGTACATGTGCTGGAATAATATTGTACATTAGGCTACATGAGGGTACATGTGCTGGGCTAATGCTGTATACTCATGTATTATGCAGTTTTTGTAATGACCGCTATATTACTTGCCCTCAACTTTGGAGTACACTGAAAATATGAATGCAAAATAATGAATAGCAAATTAATAAATATAAAACTCAAACTATAAAGTCTGTGCCATGAAACAAGACTTTCAATTAGCAAACTGAAAAGGTAAACCATGTCAGTATTTACTTAAACAAGTTTTTAAAAAATGTAATGGCTTGACTTAGGGCAATATCAATTAGACCATCATCATCCACTTCATAGCTGCCCAGTAACAGCTATACCACTACTATAAGTATCTCTACCGATACAACTTGAAATGAAAACATGGCCATAGCATCTAATTCATTTCCCCTGAATACTGCCTGCAGCTCACCTCTTTATATGAGTGGTAAGAAAATGGCAAGCTCATCTAAGTCTCATGAGGAAGAAGAAAGAAACATTGGCTAATATAGTACCTAATAACCAGATACACTGAGGTTGTAACACAAACCATCTACAAGTCCTAGTTAAGTGGAGGCATAGCAAAATGTCCCATATCTAGATATGTCAAGGGGTAAAACAACTTACTCAAGTGAAATCAGTATAACTGAGACCCCCTTCCATTTGCAGCTCTGACACCACTTACTGAAGCTGCAAAATACAAGAAAGCCATTGCAGAACCTGAATCTCAGGGAGAAAGGAAAACAAATGATGGCATTCTGGAATACTGCATGCCTGGTTTCCATATAACAGTACTATGATACTTCTGTGTTCACTGGTTACGCAAAGAGGTCTAATTCTAAGCAGGTTTACTAAATACTTCTAAGACAAACGACCAAACTCCACTTAATTGTATTTGAATTATCTCTGAAAAAAGAACAGCAAAAATATTGAAATCATGTTTTGTCTCTGAGAATTAGATGCTTACTGCATTCCTTCTGATGGGGTATGGAAAGTAACACGTTTTAATTATAAGAAAGGAGACTATATTCTCATTTGTTGATTATATGTATAGATGTTCTATAGAAAATCAAATAATGCATAGCAGTGTGCTTCCATTTTCACTAGACTAATGGGAAAATTAGTTTCTTTCAAAGTAAAGGATCCCTTTCTTTCATTAAGGACCCAAATATATTCTACAGCTAGTAGGGCAAAAATTATCAGGAAACTGCCAAATGAGAAGAGTTATAAACTCACTATAACAGTAAAGGAAGTGTTTTCCTAATCAGTGGAATACCCTGCAAACCAAATCAGAGTTTGTGAGATCCAAATCAGCATATCACTGACTACACTGGATATTACAGGGTCACTAAAGGCATGCATATGGCAGCCAAAACAGTGGAATAATAAACATGACCTTCACCATAAGGTCTGGAAGGTAGACATAAAGCCAAGTGACATATATTTTTCTTGGCCTTGGGAGCATATTATGTTGTTGGTGGTGGCGTTGGCTGAGGGAGTACATATAGTCCAAATGCATTGCCAGTAAGAAATGATGAAATAAGGGGCAGGCTACTACAAGAAACAGATCTAACTTTATCAAAGGCTATAACTGTATACAGAGCAGTGAAATTACTGATACACATTTAAAAGAATGACTGCAGAAATGGGCATAAGAAAAAATAGTCAAATAAAAAGTAAGAGATGAATAAGAATGCTCTGCAAATCTAATGGGTATATAGAAAGAATCACGTGACAATCACTATATTGTAACAGTAATGGAGAAAAGAAAAATGCTCATACTGTTAAAATTCACTCCTCATTAATTAGGTACATCTATAAGCATAACGGGAAGAGCTGCCCTGCTTATAATAAATTCTGTAGAACCTGTAGTAGAAAAGGACATTTTCCTAATATGTTGAAAAGGAAAAAAAAACAATGCTGCATTAAAGTATTTGCCTGTTGTTGAACAGAAATATGATTTTGAGCAGCGGAAAAAAAAACCTGATTGATACTATAAACATGAAAATACCTGATACAGTTAAAGCTGACATGACAATGGGAAAGAAATGTTGAGAATTAATAAGAACTATATTCAATCTAAACTTATCACAAATATTGGATGTAATATTTTGCTTTAAGATATTTTGAAGGTATGAAGATAGTGAACAAAGAACTTATGCACTTTGTAACTTACTGTGGCCATCACATGCATTATGGATACACATGCAAACATTTAAGGCATGGGCAATAATGCCATTCTAGCCTGCCAGTATACCAAAAATAGCCATCTCCATAATAAGTATCAGAGCCGTTCTTAAACATATCCAGGCTAGTAGTTACTTTAATATAATATTGGAGGCTGTTACAGGTGGCAATTACTCTTTCAGAAAACCAATTAGTATACCTCTCATTCCTATATAATCTCCCTTTTTAATTTCTCCAAATCTTTTGGGTTTCAAATACCATGATGGGAATGGACCCTATTCCTAAGTCAAAGTATGATTAAAGTTTGTGTAATTAGTATTGTTTCACTCTTTGATGTCAGCCAAAAGTGCTCTTCATAGCACCCGCAATGTGCCCAGTAATGACTCCTTCTGCTGTTTGTATGGAGTTGCATGTATTGGTAACATATCTAAATATGATTGTAGGCTCTTTTTTATAAGACCCATTGCTCCTACAACTATGGAAACTATCTGGATATTCTTCTTCCACATTGATCTAATTTCTGCTTGCAAATCCTGATATTTTATAAATTTGTATCTGCCTGTACACAGGATACTGTAGTCACTGGGTGTGGTGATTTCAATGATCAATGCTATTTTTGTCTTCTTTTTCTGGACCAGTACATCCGGTTTTATAGCATCTATCTTTTAAACTGGATGAGACCATGTGATATAGACCATCATTTTCTATGATGCTTTGTGGCTCATGTTTCCAGTGTTTTTCAGCTACTTCAGTATTATAATCTTTGCACAATCTCCAGTGCAACAGTCTTGCTACATTATTATGCCTTTCAGTATACAGTCCTTCTGCCATTAGTATATCACAACCAGCAACAAGGTGTGTGACTGTTTCCAATTTGGTTTTACAAAACCTATGTTTGTCTGTTTCTCCCACATGTTCAATGGACTTTGTAAACCAGTGTATAAGTAGCCCACTATCTGGGCTGCCAATATTAACCTTTCATCTCTTGGTTTGAATTCACCTCTCCTTAACCATTTCTGCATTCGTTCCTGGTCAATATGAGGTTCTTCCAGCAGTTTTCTATACTTGCAACTATATTTATGTATTTTCCACATTTCTTGCCTTTTCATCTGGTCCTTAACCCTATATTCTTTCTCTTGTTTTGCTGCACATTCAGTTGCTGCCTGGTTTTTATTTACTCCTGGTTTGATTTCCATTCCTGCTTGACTCCGATATGTTTCTGCTAGGTTAAGCAAAGAAGGCATCTCATGTTTCAACACTTTCACTACGTTTGGGTCTTGTGAGGTCAGCAGATACATGTGGAGTCCCACGATTGCAGATGTACACATGTAATCAGTTTCAAGGAAGCCCATCCCTCCTTTGGAATGGGGAATATATAATCTTGGTATGCACTGATTTTTATAGATCATTTGGTGAGCATGAAGCATCCTTCTTGTTTTAATATCTGATCTAGCCAACACATTTTAGGGCCAATCAATCACTCCAAAACTGTAAGTTAGGACAGGAAGAGCAAATTGGTTTATAGCTTGGATTTTGTTCCTAGATGTCAATGCTGATTTCAGGATTAATGGAAGTCTTCGACCCTACATAAATTCCCAAGTATTTATACACTCCCTCTTGCTCAAGTTCTTTTATATCACATCCTTGTCCCAAACTTATGTTTTCCTGGTGCTGCAGTTTTCCTTTTTTAAAGGTTGCTTTTGCGCATTTATCAAGACCAAATGACATTCCAATATCATCTGAAAAAGTTTTGACAACCGGCAGCTGTGCTTTCAGTTCCTCATCTGATGAGCTACACAGTTTTAAATCATTGACAAAGAGAAGATGAGAAGTCATTAGACTTTGTTGTTTTCTAGATGCCAAATTGTAGCCATAGCCTAAGCTGTTAAGTAAACAGCTTAATGGATTAATGGCAAGGCAGAATAGCAACGGTGACAGAGAGTCACCCTGGAATATACCCCTTTGAATTTTTATCCCTGGAATAATCTGTCCTTTATCATGGTTTAATTGCAAAGTTGTATGCCAGTTTCATAGTTACTGTAATGTAGTCAATCAGTGTCGGGTGTATCGTATACATTTTTAAGCATTCGTTTATCCATGAATGTGGAATACTATCAAATGCTTTTTTGTAGTCAATCAATGCCATACTTAGATTCTTCCCCTTCTTGCAGTTCTCCACTATAACTTTGTTTAACAACAAATGATCCTTTGTTCAATATGACTTTTTTTTTATTGCTCTTTTGTTCTACTGCCATAATTGAGTTTTCTTCTAAATGACTATAAACTCTGTCAGCATCAATTCCCGTGTATAGTTTGTACATCGTTGGAAGACAAGTTATCGGTCTACAATTTTTAGGGTAACTTGCAGGTTCACTCTTAAGTAAGAGCAATGTTTTTCCTGTTGTTAACCAGTGTGGTGTGTGTGCGGGGTGCACATATAAATAGTTCTTACTCATGGCTAAGTCCTCAGGCAAAGAAGTTAATACTTTAAGCCAAAAGTTAGGTACTGCATCTGGGACTGGGGTTTTCCAGTTAGAGGCTTTTCTCAACTTCGTTTCAATCTCTCTGGCTGTTATTTCATCCGATTTTATGTCCTCTACCTTTAAATGGACTTATTCTTTCTTTTACTTCTATCCATTTAGCATCTTTGTTATGTTCCACAGGATCTTTATAAATACTTCTCCAAAATATATCTACTTCCTCTTTTTTGGCGGTCTTTTAATTCCTTTTACCTTATTTGCCAATTCTTTATAAAACTTTTTTGGGTCATCAATAAATTGCTTATTTTTTTGCTTTTCCCTTATATTTATCTTCGTATCTTCTAAGTCTTTCTGCCTGTTTTGAAATTTTTAGTTTGTTTTCTCGAATAGTACATAATAGATCCTGGTTTGTTCTAATACTGTGCATTGCTTTCATCACATCTATATGTCTTAGTATTTTTGTTGATCTGTTCCCTCTTCTATAATCTTCTAACAGTGACACTTATTATCTTAGCTGCTTTATAGTTTTCTCTATTAAATATTTCCATGATAGTATTCACATTCATCCCCTCTTTTTCCTTGCTACCCTGTGTTCCTGTGGTAGAACTTTATCAGTTATTAATTTAGCTGCACAGTAATATATCCTGTTTACTTCTGTTATATTGCATGGATCTCTATGGACAGTCCTAATTACTGTGTTTATTTGTTTTATCAAGTTTCTAACTTTTGGGGTTTTATTAACCTTTTTCAGTCTATTTCTCACATTGATCTTGATATATCTGTCTTTGTCTATTAAATCAAGAAACTCTTTTCTTAACTCATTTTCTTCCATACTGGGGACACATCCCTTGTTTTCCAATTCCTGCGGGGATTCTATAGAAAGTTCTATAGCATCTTCCTTGCCGTCATATAAAAGCTTCTATAGCATCTTCCTGTGGCACATTCTCTTCAGTTTCATCCTGTGTCTTCTGTTGTTCTGTTATATGGGAACTCACTGGCCTATCGCTCCTCAACACTGACTGCATCAGAGTTTCCACAGTTTCCTGTTCCTTTCCTTGCTGTCTAGCTTCAAATGAATGTTTAAACTGGTTTCTTGTGGAAGGCTCCAAAATATCTTGATATGGCACCTGACCAATTGCTTCCTGTTCCACTGATTTTCCCTTAATTTGGATATCCATTGCTCTATCCTGTTGGGGTGCTTTCTGTACTCGATTTACTATACTGAATCCTTCTCTTTGCAGCTGTTCCATAACCTCAATTTCTATTTCTTTGCCTTCTCCATTACTAATTTCTTTTTCTACTTTTCCTTTTAGTCTTTTTATTTTTTGTATTGTACAGTTTTCCATATCTGGATTCCTTTCCCTATATTTTTCTTCAAATATCTTTGGTGCTGCTCCTTTTGTATTAGGTAGTTTTGCTTTCCCCTTTGCACAAATATTATACCATATTAAATCTCTTTTCCTTTCCCCTGCCCATATTTCTTCTTCACGTCTCCTGATCTTCTTGCTTTTCCTTATTCTGGGGACTCGCTCCATCATGCTGTGATGTATTCTGTTTTAGACCTTCTACATTAAATCCTTCACTTTGCAGGCACTCCATAACTTCAATTTCTATTTCTTTAACTTCTGCTTTACTAATCATTTTTTCTACATTATATCTTTGTGCTCTTAATTTTTTTTATTGTGGAATTTTCCATATCAGGATGCCTTTGCATGAATTTCTCTTTGAATATCTTTGAGACTGCCTTCTCTATATTAGTTAACTTGGCTTTCTCCTTTGCATAAATATTGCACCATATCAAATCTCTCTTTCTTTCCCATGTCCATATTTCTTTTTTATATTTTTCAAATATCTCTAGGTTTTGTTGTTTATATTTTCTCACTTCCTCAGATGCTTCTTTTTCCAAACAGATCAACATTTCTTCATCTATATAATGTTTTTCAAAAATCTGTTGTATTAATGAAAGTAAATTTTTATTTGAAGCTTCTGACAGTTTTTCCTTCAGAAGTATTTTTCTTTCCTCTAATTTCTCTCTTAATCATTTTGTATATCTTGTGTCTGGATATTCTGGGCTTTTTGCATAACAGTAACAATACATAATTTCTTTCTTATCCTCAATAGTCCACTCTATCAACTTTATGGCTCTTCTTTGGCCAATCATTTTTTGTCATTTTTGTGGACTTCTAATTCCTTCTACAATGGGGGGCCATCTTCCCCCTCAGCCTGGCCTGGCCCCATTGTCAGAATGTTTCCGTATTTGAGGATTCTACACTGTCATTTTTTCCAGTCCTGGCACCAGTGAGCCTACCAGGATTGGGCACTTTTTTATCTTGGGTCTTGTGCACCCAGCTATCTTTTTTTATTTTTGATTTACTTCTGTCTATGATATATGCTATAAAAATACAGTCAAGATATCAGTGTCACCTTGGTGAGGTTTTGTGAAAACAGGGTCCACATCATGAAGGTACTCACCAAGACTCGAGGATGAACTCAATTTCAACACTACTAGTCTACTTTGCTTGCTGACTTTTCATCTCTCCATCAGGACTGTATACAGGTTGTCTGATGATTTTCTACTACTGTTTGGTAATCCCAAGCATTCACCACCATAACAGGAACAGGCAAGCAAAAACTGAGGGTAATGTTACTCAGTGCTAGAAGTCTAAATCTCAAAAAGCACTCACTCGAGGCACTCCTTAAAATGGAGAACATCAATATCTGTGCAGTGACTGAGACCTGGTTCAAGGCTCTTGAGAGCACCCCTGCATTACTAGACTATAACTCATACCACACTTTTCGACCATCTAACCTGGACCAGAACACCAAAGGCAGAGGTGTGTCCATATTCATTAAGGATATCCACACCTCCAGTCTAGTTTTACAGCATAATGCATTCGAGGTTATCCAAGTGCAACTAACCCTGGGAAAAACTGCAATCCAAACTGTAGCTTGCTACAGATCCCCCTCCATGCCCCAGATTCCCACTCCTCTTTTCTTGATATACTGGAAAATATTAGGGTTCAACCAAACACCCTAATAATGGGTGATTTCAACTTCCCCACCATTAACTGGGAAAACTACTCATGTACCATCACTTTCGCTCAACGCTTTCCAGAATTCATAAATTCCAATGCTCTGGATCAACTTATCCACACCCCCACCAAGGGCAACAATATCCTAGACCTAGTCATTACCAACATGAGTGACCAGTGTTCCACACCTGAAGTCAACTCCTCATTGGTCAGATCCGACCATAAGCTAATCACCTTAGATATCCGCATCCCGCCCACACCCACCATTAAGGAAACCACGGTAAAAAATTCCTCTAAAGCCAACTTCAAAGTGGCATACTTCATGACACCCATGCAGATGGACAATACAGTTAGGACTGCTGAAACCTACAAAAATGCACTCTATAAGCACTTACATGAGTGCATGGATCGTGCTATCCCAAACAGAACCAAGACACTATCCTGCAAAAAAAGGAAGCCAATCTGGTGGTCCCCTGCCATAAACAAACTCTACAACAGTAGGAAGAAACTGTTGCAAAAGAGAGTAAAATCCCATGAGTGGAGGAGCTCCCTGGTCAGCCTCAGTAAGAAGCCGAGATTCCTTATAAGATCCTCCAAAGATAGCTACAAAAACAAAATCGCCACTGATTCTAAGGGCAACCACAAAGCATTCTATGGCTATGTCAAGAATCTCAATGGCAACACCCAGATCTGTTCTGAGTTACAGCACAATGGCACGAAAATTACAGAACCAAATGATATTGCCAACATCCTGGCAGATAGGTTCAGTACTAACTTTACCCCCTCTCACCCCCTAAAGGGCCCATATCTATACAGGAATAATGCAGAGTCCCTGTAATCACATCTATGCAGGTAAACTCTGCACTCTCTAAAACCAAAAACACAGCATCCATGGGATCGGACAATATCCCAGGCTGCATTTTACACGAACTACAGAACAAAATGGCTCCCCACCTATGCACCATGTTCAATCATAGTCTCATGTCAGGCTTTGTGCCCAATGAATGGAGCACAGCAACAGTTATCCCACTCCACAAAGGGGGAGCCACCACTGATCCTGGGAACTATCGCCTATTAGCCTGATGAGCCTGGTGAGCCTGGTGAGCAAGGCCATGGAACGTATCATCATAAAACTCATAAACAAACACATTGGTAACTTCCAAACTCTGGACCTCACCCAGTTCGGGTTTTTGAAAGGCAGATCATGCCTTTTGAACCTGATTGACTTCTTTGAGGCAGTCACCAAAGCCATAGATGAGGGTAAGGTGGTTCACACAGCCTATCTTGACTTTACCAAGGCTTTCGACACCACCCCCCATTCTGGAATTATAGCTAAACTCACTAAACTAGGTATAAATCCCTATGTCACAAGATGGGTTGACAACTAGCTCACTGACAGAACCCACACTGTAAAAGTTGCAGACTCCAAATCTGACTTCAAACCAGTGACAAGTGGAGTACCACAGGGTTCAGTCCTGGGACCTCACCTGCTTGGTATCTACTTCCCTGAAGTACAGGCTAACACAGAAGGCCTCTGGCTAATGAAGTCTGCAGATGACTGTAAACCAGGAGCCATAGCAGAGTCCCCAAATGATGTGGACATCCTACAGAAGGGCCTCACTGAGACAGATCCCTGGTGTCAGAGGCATGGTCTCAAGCTCAATCCCAAAAGTGCATTGTCATGCCCTTTGGTAAAATCTCTGTACCCATGAACTAAAACATAAACAGCAATCTACTTAATGCCAAATGTGTGATAAGAGACCATGGGACCCAGGTAGACAGTAGTCTCTCCTTTGATAATCACATCACCACAGCAGTCAGGAAATCCTTACGTGACACACTTCATCACAAAAGGGTTCTCATCCAGTAAAAAAGAGGTCATTGTTCCCCTCTACTCATTAGACCCATTATAGAGTACAACGCCCCTTTTGGAATGCATCTCACAAGACATTCTGCAGCAGCTTGAATGGCAACAGAAGTACCTCACAAAGCAGATTACTGGCCTCAAAAAGATGCCCTACACTGACCGTCTCAAAAAACTCCAGCTTTATTCTGTAGCATACTGCCTACTCCGAGGAGATCTCTGCCTAACATATAAAGCTATGTTAAACACAGAGCTGTTGGACATACTACACCTAAAGAAATCCCAATCCCTCCGAGCTACATGCTCTAGGGACCTAAACCTTGCCACTACAATAAACAGGACATACTGGAGGTATAGATTCCTGTCCTAGAAACTTCCCATACTCTGGAACAAGCTACCCATCTATGTCAAGCAAAGTTCCCCATTAACACGCTTCAAGAAAAATCTTGATGAGTGGATGGGAAATAGGAAAATACACCCCTGGGATCACTTCTGTGGCTCTGCTCGACAGGGGCATAGGAAATTAACTTTCTTGGGTGGCGTAAGCCAGGGAACCTTGTTGGCTAGGCTTACTTAGGCACTTGGGCTGATAGCCTAGTACCTACATATGAACCTATTCCCGGAAGCAGTGGTCTCTAAATGACCTATATCCCTGCATAAAGTCTCCTCTTAAATTATCTGTATGAGCCATTGAGCAAGTTTAGATATTTTACTTTTTCATAATAACTTTAAACTTTTACACCCGTGGATGCCATTGATATACATCCACTGTACTTTTTCTTTTCCAATTTACTCATACTGCTTTTCTTAAAAGGTTTTCATATTATTATTACATGATCTAGGTAAGGTCTAATGCAACTTACAGGCAAGTATGGGTTAGATTGAGACAGAGCCCCTTGGATGCCCTGACTGTAACCTAAATTTCATCTGTTCATTATTTATATGATACTTGCCATGTCCTATTTGTAAGCTATGCAGATATTCATCATATCAAAATCACATTAATACCTAGCTGTTCAAATGACTTGAAAAGTGCTTTGTATATGACCTTCACCCAATCAAAGGCTGAAGATGTCTGTATGAATTGCAACACATCACACTTTATCATTTATACTTGTTATTATATTATAAATATCTTTTCCCAAGTAGTCATACATTTGTTTTTAGCAAATGTACACACTGATATAGGGTATCTATTCCCAACCTTTACAATTCTTACAATAATTTATCTTATTTTCTCTATTATTTTTTTCAAAACAAGAAAGTAGGCTTATGGGCTATACGATTGTTGGTTTCTCTTATTTCCATTTCCTTTAAAGATAAGTTTAACAAGTGCATGTCTGTGATCTTGAGGAATCTCCCCATGCTAAAATGACCTAGTGAATAACAGATGTATTGGTTCTGTAAATTCATACTTAATTGTTCTTAAGTCATTATTACTAATCTATCCTCCCCCTGTACTTTGCTTGGGTTCAGTTTGCATAACATTTTTTCAACAGAATTTATTTTAAATTCAGTTTCTAAAGTTACTTGGATGTTGTGAGCACAAAATATCTCCCCCTTTGTGTTACCAAACTATTTTGCATAGGGTCTATATTAGAACACCGAACATTTAAAATATCGAGTGTTCTAATATTGACCCATTTTCAGCGAACGCTAAAAATATCAAAGAAACAGAAAATCAAATTTTTTCCTAGGGAAAGAATTTGGTTGTCCATTTCTGTTTCTTCGGTATTTTCAGCGTTCTGGTGGAAAGTTACAGCTCGGGTTCAGGTAAGTGTGCGATTGAGTGCGGGTTAGGTTAGTTAAGGTTAGGGTCAGGTTAGGTATGTGTGCGATTGTGTGGACATGAGGGTTAGGGCGGGTTAGGTGAGTTAGGGTTAGGGCATGGGTCAGGTAAGTGTGAAATTGTGTGGACATGAGGGTTAGGGCGGGGTAGGTGAGTTAGGGTTAGGGCGCGGGTGAGATGAGTGTGCGAGAGTGACGGGCCTTAGGGTTAGGGTTTGGGTTAAGGTAAGTGGATAGTTAGTGGTGTGTGTATACTTTAGTGTAGGGTTAGGGGTAAGAGTTTAGGTGTATGTGTGTGGATTGCTGTTTGTTTGGTGTGCTTGTGTTGTGTGTATGTGTTTTGGAACAGCAATTTTTTTCCCAGGAAAAAATTTGCTGTTCTGAATGTTCAATGTTTAGTATTTTCGATTGGTACGGTTCGATATTAGAACACATTTTGAATGTTCAGTGTTCTAATATAGACCCTTTGCATAACATTTTATAAATATATCTATAGTCGGTTGTATTTGACAATAAAGTTTAGAACTGACAAACAGTTTATCGATTTGGATGTCTTTACACCTACTACATCTTATATACATTTATTTGTTATCCACAAAACGAAGCAGCTTTTCAGACAAAACAATAAAGCCCTGAGCAGGGCAAGCTTAGAAAATTGCAAAAAACATTGATTAGGTTAATGAATTAATTGAAAGGTTAATTTAGTTTAGTTTAATTAACCTAATCAATGTAATTAAGTGAATGGTATAAAGCACTAGTAGTTTGAACAGTCCACATCTGAGGAAGTGATTTTTAAAACAAAAACATATGTTGGAGGGTTAATGTGCTGTGTTTCTATGGAATAAAGTGAACTGAAGTGTGCTGAGCCATCTGTGTTTTTTTTTCACAATTTTTTAAGCTTGCCCTGCTCAGAGCTTTATTGTTTTGCCTGAAAAACTGCTTCGTTTTGTGGATTACAAGTTTTATTTGAAAGCTGCTGTGAATTTTGTTTTTTCTTGGTTTATATATGTATTTGCTATTTATTGTTTGTTATTATGTTCAATACCTTTATATAAATTTTCTTCAAATTGTTCCTGATCTTGTCACTCAATGTATTTAATTTGCCTGACCAGTTTGTTTATTTCAGTTTTCAAACTTCAGGTTTGACCTTTTTTGATTTTGTATATTATTTCTTTCATGCTAATAAAGTATGTCTCACTTTGTAAGCCTAGATCTTCATATTAAACATTTTTGTTTAATTTATTTATTTTTTTGCATTCAATTTCCCATTCAAATCTTCTCACATTTCTTTTGCTGTCTTTCCACCAAAAACATGACTACAATTACTTTTATATAGTGACTGGTTTGCGTCTGTGTAGTCTGTTATTAATTTCCTGTACACTGGTTTAGAGTTTAGCTTGAAAGAATTATCTAGCTGTAGTTTAACCTTTATAACTCCATAATCACTGCACATCAGTGGTGGTAAAACGTGACATAAAGTAAGAATCTTGTCCTTAGGAACACAAACAACATACAGTATGTTATGTGTTCTGGTAGGTTTGCTTCTAATGCGCAAAAAATGTTGTTCTTGAACATATATTGCAAATAATCTCCTTGCTAATACTATAGAATCAATATTTTTCCAGGGTGTTTCTAGTACATTTAAGTCCCCAGCTATCGTGATTTTTCACTCCTGTGCTTCATGCTATTGTCACATTCATTGGTATTTTTTCAAAGATATAATAATCACAGGTCTCATAATAACAGTCTTTAATTCCTATCATAACATCTCCACTGGATTTTTTTGTTTGACTGTCTGCTACAGAAAAAAAACATTTATATCGTGACAGAACTAGTTTTCAGTTATTCTTTAACCATGTTTCACAAATAATAACATCAAGCTTAAGCAAGTGCAGCAAATTTTCCAATAGAAATTGTTAATAATGTTCCTAGGATTTGAGCGGCCACGGTGGTGCAGTGGTTAGCATTGTCATCTCACAGCAAGATATTCTCCAGTTCGATCCTCGGCTGGGGTGCCTTCTGTGTGGAGTCTGCATGTCCTCCCTGTGGTCGCGTGGGTTTCCTCTGGGTGCTTCGGTTTCCTCCCACATCCCAAAGACATGCTGCAGGTGGATTGGATACTCTAAATTGGCCCTAGGTGTGAGTGCATATGTGTGTGTGTGTGTGTGTGTGTGTGTGTGTGTGTGTGTGTGTGTGTGTGTGTGTGTGCCTTCTGTGGAAGGTTGGGCGCCGGGCTGGCAACTTCACACTGTAAAACTCCACTGCCAATCATGAGCGGACAGGTGATCCGCTGTGGTGACCCCTAAAAGCCGAAAGAAGAAGAAGAATGTTCCTAGGATTAAAAACTAGCACAGATAAATCAAATGTTGCTATATGTGAACTACTAAATTTCTAAACTGGTAAAAATGCTTTAATTTGTCACATCTTGCAATATATCTGTTGCAAAAATTCTCTTCCCTTGTGTTGCCTAGTGGACTCCATCCTGCCTAAATAAATGTGTGACCAAGCCTAGGCTTGGATGTTTCACACATTTATACCTTTTAAAACGGGTAATTTTTTCATGTAGGCATTTACCTGAAAAATGTTTTTATTGATACTGACCTGACTATTTTTATTTGATTTGTAAAGAATATTTCTTTGCATACTACAATCTATGCCATCCAAGAGGGCTATAAGCTCCCAATTAAAACCTGGTGAGTACTTAAAGATGAGATAATTTGTGCCAACATGAATAAAAGTAGCTCCATACTTCCTTGCATTAAAGCATTCTAAAGCCCTACTCACATCATGTATTTTGCTTCTGGCAAGCATAACACTATTCAATGTTCATTATCCTATCTGCAAATGTGAGTATCAGTTTCGTTAATAATCAAATCTCCTATTACTAATATATCATTTCTGACCAGATCTGAATATTCTCTTGCCTCTAATTTAGTCATGTCTGTTCTCTCAGTTATGAAGGAATTATTTTAATCACCATTGTTCTTGGTAATTTCAATATTTTCACTACCTACATCATTTGCAAGTATACAGTTTTCATCTGTCTAGTTCCACAGCCCGAGCCATGTTGACTAATTCAGTCTTTCTTCTCTTCTTTACAGTATTGGTCTTTAAATAACTGAATTGTATACAAGTCTTATGTTCTGAAACTGTACATATTCTAGTTGTTTTCTTTATTTGTAATATTATTACTTCCTCTGCTGAAAAGGGACCCACAAGGCCCAGTCAGACTTTCCCAGTAATCAAATGCGAATAAATAAGATAAATAAATAATCTCTCCACATTTAGTTTAGATTTCTTCCTTTTAGCCTACTTTTTGCCTTTTTGTTTTCAAACTTTTGAACACTTTCTGTTGGAAGAATGTTCTACTTTTCTGTAGACTGAATGCTTTGTGATGAACAATGCTATCATACACTACAGTCTGGGTATTACATGGCAAAGCAGTTTCCTTCTGTTTAGTACAGTTTCTCTTTGCATTACAGACATTAGTCATGTTACATTTCCTTCTTTGTTGAGAATGCCTCCCTTTCTTATTTATTTATTTTACCTTATTATTCTCACCTTTTATCTTCCCTACTCTATACCTGCTCTCTATTATTGTAGTTCTTATATTTTTTACACTTTCCTTCTCTTTTCTTATCTATCATGTTCTTTTTTTACTTCCTATCATATTAGTCCAAAACTGCTAATTATATGTATTACTAAACCAGGACTTAATTCTTATCTTGTGGCACTATACGTACTTATCCTATCAAACTTTGTTCTCATCATTTTTGTTTTGTATTTACTGTCTGTACAATTGTGGAGCTTTTCTCCCCGGGCCTCTGCTGAAAATGGAGATGTCTCCAGTTAGACTAGCCCGGTTAACAAATGTTAAATAAATAAATAAATAAATAAATATTTTTTTCTACATGGCCTGGATCATTAGCTTTATGTGCACTTGTATCCTGAAGACATTCCATCAAAAACCTCTGGCAAGTGATTAGAAAAATAAGTAGCACAATATACGTTTCCATCTGTAGCACTTAAAGAGATCAATTCTTCCTCATGTTTTGGGTCATTAGGAAAGGTAAAATAAATTCACTGTGGAAACTTGGTGCGGATGACCACTCAACTTCTCATGGTTTTAAATAGTATATGAGGCACAACTGAGAAAACCAGATCTTAAGAAAGTATACTGTTATGACAATTAAATATGTAAGAGAAGAGTTTTGCATGAGCTATGTGGCAAGTCACAGAATACAATAAAATAAGCAGGCAAGGACAGTCTGTCTGCAATCATGAATACAGAATATTATGCAATGGTATCACAAGAAAACACTGTTCTGAAAGTTTAATAAGGAAGATTTGTATATCATTCATAACAAATATAAGACACTGATAGATAGTTTACTGTTTAATGGTACAACAGACAATTAAGTGACTACCTTTTAAATTTGACATTTTTGGGGCATTTCAAAAATTGACAGAAACATTGTTAGCCAATCAGTGTATCATAGTAACTGCACTTTTACATGTTATTGGCTATATTTTGAAGCTCTTGCTGGAAAAAATATGACTGGCTACATCCTTGAAATATCTGATGTAGTAACAAAACTTGCACATCTGAATATTGACTAGGATGATGTATTTGTTTTGACTGACATATTGTTGCTTTGATTTATGTTAATTCCACATACAGTGGCATCCAACATATTTAGGGACTTAAAGGACTGAGCTGCAATGATTTTCTTATATACAGTGCTATGAATATGTTATATTGATGATGGAGGTGTATGATACAGTACAGTCAGATAAGCTAGGAAGGTTCTGTGGGCTTAAAACAAGGAGAAATTAGTGTGACTTTTTAAAGACAATTTTTATTGATTATTTAAATAATAGAAAATGAAACATTAAAGAAGGCAGTTGAAATATCAAATGTTAGTATATGACACATTTTGAAATTAATAATAACAACCAATATACTTCAAATAAATACTACAACAAATTTCACACTATATATTTACAGAAAACCAGGTATCAGAAATACACAATGTCTTTTTTCATTTAATAGTAGCTTCTTGCATTTTTTGTGTATTTATTCTTTAAGTAGTTATCTGAGTTTATTTTATCCAGAAGAACTTCAACTTTAGATCACAGGTTAGGTCACTGAATTTCTGAATTAATCTTAGTTTCCTAGTTTCTGATTATTTCTTTATAACATCTTCCAGAATAGGCAGGAAATATTTAATATGAGCAGATGAGGTTTTACAGTTTCTTATAAAAATTTTCCTTGACATGGCAAGAATATTCCATCTGATATTACACTGAACAATATTCATTTTCAGAAATAGAGGAACATTAAATAATATTTCATGAAATAAGATATGATAGTGCTTAAAAATAATTCTCTCTCAATAAAGCTTCAGAATTCAGTGTTTGTACAGAACATGACTCAATAGATTATACTTCTAGATTACATCTCTAACAAATTGTTTTGTTAAATTTGTTAACTTGGCAATTTTATTACATGTAAAAAAACAGTGAAGACACTTCCATGTAAAAATGTATAGTATTAAGCTGATAACAGCTTACATACTGACTTTAACATTATTATTTAACTTTGAGATATTTTTTCTCTTGCAGTACGAACTTTCATAGGTATTAATTTGGTTCATCTTTATTAATTATTAGTATTTTATACAAATTTGACAATATTGTTTCATGTGCTTTAATGCTGTATACCACAAGGTTTAAATATCCTAACAATTCAGGAAATTTCTTTCTGTTCTTTTTGACCACATTATAATGCACATTCTCTTAACTTCTTCAATTATAATCCAAGCTCCTATTGCTAAGAAAAATTCATAAATGAGTTTCATATGTTTTAATTTTTGTTCCCTCAAAGCAGTTATGCCATTACATTAAATTTCTGTCTTTCTACTAGCACATTTTAAAGGTGTTGTAACTTTGCCTATACAGAAAATAATTACTAGAGGAAACCATATTTTCTTCTCCAAATCTCCCAGAATAATTCATTTGATTTTTTAAATTACATTCCTTGCAAATGCAGAAACCATAGGAGAGTACATGTTGTATTGGATAAAGTTGCATAATACTTGTCACATATCTTTATGACGATTTCAGCCAAGGTTTGAGGATTCTTTTTATTGTGTATGCTGAAATAGAATACTTTGTAATTTCTTCTAATTTGCATCATAATTAACATCTAGCCATTGTACTAAAATCTTGAGAGATGCAGCTTTTGCATAGGTGCTATATCCCGAAGACTGATACCACCTTTCTCGCATGCTCTTATATGATGTTTACATGCTAATCTGGGTTTTTTGGGTACCATAAAAAATCTTAAGAAAATGTGATTGAGTATATTTAATTGTGGTCTACTAAGGGAGAGTGCTAGTGTGTGTATTATGTCTAAATCTTAGGCAGCCTTATCATTTTTTATAATTTGAATTCTCTTCAGAAGTATAGTAATATTTATTCCATCCATCACTTGTGAAAAATCCTCTTGATTTTTATTAAAATTCCTGTCCCTTGTTTCTTGCTATGTTTTGGTTAAAGTTATCCTGAGATATTTAATTTTGTTTGTTACAAGGAAAAATTTAATAATGCACTGAGAGTATGATTCTTGTTGAGAATTAAAATTTTAGTTTTATCATCACTGAAGTAGAACCCAGATATAATTTTAGCATTTCGAATCAATCTGTAAATCTCTGTTAGTGTGATTTTTTAAAATCCGAGCAGATTTATAACAAAAATGGACTTTGCAGATCACAAGCTGTGCTACTGGTATATATATATATATATATATATATATATATATATATATATATATATATATATGTGTGTGTGTATGTATGTGTGTATGTGTATGTGTGTGTGTATATATATATATATATATATATATATATATATATATATATATATATATATATATATCTCAAAATGTGTGACAACTAAATGATACATTTAAGGAATGATACTCTCAGAAGCACAGTGCAGTAATGTGTTGTGCTGATTTGAGTGTTACTTACGCTGAGGCTGAAGACATAGCTGACCTACTGACAGATATATTCAGTTCAAACTTTAACCCTTTCTCCCCTTTTTCTAGCCCACAAGATATAACTCAAACTGACTCCTCACTCCTATCACACATGACAAGTCTTGAAAGCACCATCAAAAGCTAAAAACACTGCATTGATGAGTCTTGACAATATCCCTGGATGTATCTTAAATAACATAAGCATGATTTTGTCACCCCCTAGCAACACTTTTAACCTCAGCCTCCATACAAGTTTTATACCATGCAAATGGAGAACAGCTGCAGTCATTTCTCTGGAAAAGTGAGGACCTTTTAGAGATCCAGGCAATTACAGACCCATAAGTCTGACCACCCTCATATGTAAGCCATGGAAAGACTTACCATAGAACTAATCAATAAGGGCATAGGGAACCTCCAAACACTGCACCCATCTTAGTTTCGATTAATCAAGGTCAGGTCATGCTTACTCAAAATGGTACACATCGCATACCTCAACTTGGCCAAGGCTTTCGACACAGTCCCCCACTCGGCATACTAGAAAAGCTAAATAAACTAGGAATAAACCTCTGCATCATCCACTGTATTACCGACCAACTCATAAATAGGAAGCAGGATATTAAAATAGGGGAAACGACCCCCACAAACAGACCAATCACCAGTTCCCTGGAGTTTGGTATTGGGACCTCTTCTACTTGGCATCTATTTCTCTGAAGTAAAAGTCAACACCAAAAGGATTTGGCTTGTTAATTTTGCAGATGACTGCAAGCAAGAAACACTTATCGAATCCCCAAATGGCTTAGCCATCCTGAAAGCAGGTTTGTCCAAAATAAATAACTGGTGCCCGAATCATGGACTGAAACTAAATGACACAAAATGCATTATTGTATCCTTTGGGAAGTTAAATAGACTGAGATAATACCACATTGACAATATTCCCCTGAGTGTTGACCCAGTTGTTTGGAATTTTGGAAATTATGTGGCCAGTGACCTAACTTTCGAATGTGTCCACTGTCATAAAAAAAAGTCCTTCTCATTGCACAGCTTATTGACAAAGGGATTGCAACTACATCTAGAGGTGTCATTGTCCCCCTTTACTCAGCTCTCATTAGGTCAATCACTGAGTATAATTCCCCCTTTGGTATGTATCTGTTTAGACACATGCAGAAACTGGAATGCCCACAGAGATACCTTACTAAAAGGATACAAGGCCTAAAGAATTTGTCCTACATGAACCACCTCACTGCCCTATCACTATACTCAGCATCCCACACACTTGTAAGAGATGTGTGTGGCACATAAGGCATCCTCCAACCCAATATGTACGGACCTACTACACATAAGCAAGTCAAATGACATCTGAAACACATGGCCATGAATCAAAAACTCTTCTGCAACATCTACAGAACAGTTTGGAGGGGAAGGTACATGTTTCAGAGAATAACTCTGATCTGGACCAGGCTCCCTATCCACATAAAACACAGCTCATCCCTGTCCATATTCAAGGGCAATCTGAATCTATGGATGGGTAATAGAACAGTTTCCCTATGGCTGCCCCTGTATCCTATGCATGGGTCCCCTCAAAGTATCTATGGTATGATCCAGTTGCTCTTATTAAGGGTAATGTATAATTACTGACCATGGGATGGGTAAGAACAATTTATAACCAAACTAAATACATTACTTCGAGCACAAAAAGGCTTAAAATATCTGCAAGGGCAGTGGGGAGTCTGGGGGGGTGAAGCCCCCCACTTCATTAGGGTTTAAAAGTTTGAATTTTTTTTTTACGGCCAAGGGAATGTTTTCCCTGCATGGAAGCTGCTGATTACAGTTTTTGGCTTTCGATATCACCAATTCGATGTTTAGGTATTCGACAACCTAAACGTTCGATCTGGTAATATAGACCCTATCACTGACATAGAAATTGAAGACTTAGCTGAAAGTTGTTCTAGATATGAAATGGCCCAAATAGTACTACTACCAGCAACCCTGCATACATGGAATGACCATTTGTATATGGCAAATTATCCATGCTGACCTTGCAGGTCCTTTTTGGGACTCTTTTTAATTACAGTAGGTGCACTCCCAAAATGACTAAACGTCCTCTGCATGAAGTCAACAACTATGCAAAACTTAACACAGCTACTAAAGATGTCTGCAAAAAATGTTTTGCCCTAATAAACTATCAGTGGTAAATATCTATCATTCAGTCAGAAAAACTGAAGACATCAGTGAGCAAACATTTTACTAAACAGTTTATGTCTATATAACCCGTACAACCACAAATGCATTTGATTAAAAAAATTGTAAAAAAGTTACAAATATATGAGCTGTATGATAAGCCCCTACAGCCTGCAATGTCCTCCATGCAGTTATTGATACAATGCTTGCTAGCAATGAATTCTTGAATTTCCATTTCATATAGTGACAACAGTGCAAAGTAAAATTTCAACAAGTAAATGACAGACAACTGAGAAGATTTACCATAAGTCAAAAATATTCAAGTCAGATAACTGGAAATTCCATATTGTGAATAATTGCTCTAGCAGCTACAAAACAGAATTAACCGAAAACAAATGAAAGCATTTTTAGCAGATGGGCAAGTGCCTTTACATCTCACCAGTGTGGTGAACCATGCCCCCTTCTCCTTTAATAATGTACTTATACTCCATGATAGTACCACCTAAGAAAAAAGTATTACTAATTCATTTCAGTTCTGCCAAATAATTACACGTATCAGTAACACAGATCATTTGCAGAAGGAAACAATCAGCCACCAGTTTTAAAGCAAAGACAGATGACAGACCAGACTTTCGGGAGGAACAGATTACTGAATACGCTGCCCAATACCATGCAACCAGCTATATACAGAAGCTGATTACACAGCCTTTGTCCACTAAAGGTCATAGTTATTGGTGATGGAAAGAAAGAATGCATGCCTGTGACATTCTAAACGTTGTACGGGAGAAAGGAGGTGTGACTGAATGTGATGTCAAGGATGTCTGCAGTAGTCTTCTACTGTGAAAGGAACATATTTGGTGCACATGTAACTAACAGTCTGAGTGGTTAGTTTTCCTTGCCCACCATCTTATTCACCTTCCGGATTTGTTTATTTTGATGACTGAAAGCAAAGTGTGCTATATTTATGTATTCATGCTCTGCATTTTTACTCTCCCAGTGTTTCACTAAGTCATCTTGTCCTCAATCCTAACCGCTGTCCTACTATCATTGCATAAGCCATCTCATGTTGTTGTCTGCATTCTGCAGTAACTGCAACAGCTCCAGCCACATACATATATGGGATGTCAGACTGTACAGTTTGGGTGGTCACACCAGTGTCCATAGTAGCAGACTGCAATGTCATAAAGAGGGCCAAGGTATTAAGTGAGGACAGGAAGTGATCATACATGTCAAAGCGTGTGCTCATGCAAACAGCCTGAGAGCTTATCAGTTAATAAGACATAGTTATAGGAAACAAACAAGCTTTAAACAACGGGGTGCATTACAATAGATTTTTTTTAAATTTTATATGTTAACATTACTATACAATGAGACCCTTCAACCCACTCTGAACACCTGAGATTTGAGCAAAATGAAACAACCTCAGAATGATTCTGGGCATAATTTCAGAATGGTATCATATGTTACAGCCCTAAAAGACCTATTAAGTGATGAAAATCCAATTAAAAATATTAACTAAAATATGAAGAAAGGCATCTTCATGAAGATCATGCAGGTCATGCACACTGACAAGCACTGTTTAGCCTTGAGTTCAGATAACATAATGACACCACCAATTCCACCTTACTTCTGTTTGACTGTGGTTATCACATCTAGAACAAGCAATTGAAAAAACTGAAAACACTTTCAAAACATACCTGTCAGAGCGTCCCCCCTCTAGACTGTATCTTAGGTAATTCATACTACTGTCTAGAAAATGACTGCTGGGCAGTGAATCGTCACCTAGTTCCTTCAGGTCCTCTGGCCGCAGATACTCTCCTCCATCTCCTGTCATTGTGTCTTCACCTGTGGAGGAAGGACACAGATCTGGTCAAACATGCCTGAATTCATGGCTGCAGCCTTTTATTTAAGCATCTCTGTATTTTAAGACATGCCCTTAACCATATTCTTTACCACATATAAATCAAGAGTGAAAGAAGGCAGTACTGAAACTGTCAATTTTTCCAGGCACTTGACATTTTTGACTACTGCCTGCAGTTCTTGTATTGTTATTTTTATATTTGCCAATGAATATGTAATGTGTTTCCCAATTTACTCTGGACTTAACTGAGATTATAAAACAAAGGAATTTAAGCTTCCAGCAGGCATGCAAACAGATCTATTCCAAAATAATAAAAAATATGCTGTGTATCCAAGTCAAAAAGTCCCAATTCATAGAATTGCTGAGTCAAAATGTTTATTTTCCTACATTTGCATTTCTACAAATGGTCATTTAGTACATTTCATTCCAATGACCAGCTGCAGACCATGTGTAGAATGCCCATAGTATGAAATATGAGGTATGAAATCATGCCACCTTATGCTGGAGTGGCATAGCTCATAAGAAACAATCTTCTTTCAACAGTGATAAAAACAAAGACAAGCTAATTTTGAGGAAAAACAGTTATAAACACTGCCAAATGATTTAACAAGAAATGAAAAGGAAGAATACAGATGAAACCAGAAAGTGTGCAGAAAAGCAGCAACATTTCTCTGGAGACCAAATCAAATTCAATACAGAAGGATACAACTGTAGACACACAGAAAGAACCTGTGTCTGTGCATAGCACCAGAAAAGGAAAGAGCTGTTGTTGGCATGGATGATCACTGAGGCATAGCAATAAGTAGAACTGCCACGAGATCTCGGTAATGAATGCAACCGTTATTATTTGACCAGTATCTTCTTAGAGAATATAACATTTTTCTTATGTCTTTCTTTCTGCTGCGTATTCTGGTCTGCAATAAGCAGGTACCTATCAGTTTCTCGTTTAGGATCAGAGTTCATGCTCTGTGATCAAAATTCCTTTCCTGCACGTGTAAAATTTATTGTACATTGCTGGAACCATTACTACAGCTAGCAGTAGGCATCAGTCACCAGCACTACATGTAGACTGTGAATAAGTTATGTAACGCTGTCCTGGTCTTTACCAAAACTGCAGGTTATGCATTACTATCAAACTAGCAAAGGACTAAACTAAAAACACAGCCATCTTGGTTAACAAGAGACCAAGTCTTCCTATAAGAAAATGTTAGTGGTCTCCTGAAAGTATATTAGAACAGTGAAAAACTATAAAAGTGGGTGAGGATATGAACTAGACCTATCCTTTAATAGTAACATAATATTTAGTTTGCCAAAACTGACTAAGCGTTCTGGGGAAACTTCTCTCACTGAACTCTAGGTTACTTTACCAGTTATTACTTATAACTCTTAATTTTGTTCCTCTGTTTCACCTCCTCAATGCTCCTTACCATTAATCCAAATATTTTATTGAAGCTACTGAAACAAAATAACCACAACTTTTTATGGTGTTTAGGTAATCAACTTTAGGATGCCACAACAGTCTCCATGCTTCAACTTTCACCATCATGATCAATGAAATATCTTTGATTCCCTAGGAATCAGTGATTTTTGTCAAGTTCCTTCTAGTGTGGTTGATCTAAAAAGGTCTTGAGATGCTATTTTAAAAAATTCTGAATAAAGAAAACAGATTAATCTAGTTTGCAACACATCTTTTCTCCCTGTCTACTGCAGATCCATGATCTGGCATTCAGTACTAGTAATCTTAAGCTTACTATGTATAGTCCTGCTATCTGCTCTTCCTTCTTGGACAGGAAACTATTCTCTGTGCTTGGCAGCCTTTACTCTTACAACTACAGCACTGGAATTTAGTACATACTGTATACAAATTATTGCAATTATTACTTTCCTTTTGCATGCAACCTTTAATATTAAAAAAAAAAAATAAAAGTACTGCTACAGTGTAAAAACTAAACATTACTATTTTTTTTATTTCAGGTTATTTCTAAAAAAAGGACCACAACATGACATAAGAGTTCTGACATGTATTTTTTGTTTGCAATATGGACTCACACAATACTGACTTGACTCAGCACCAGATGGTGCCCGTGCCTTAGAAGTCCTTCTGGTGTCTCTTAGAACAACCCTCAGCATATAAACGTGCTACTCAGTGGGATATCTATGTTATGTGGCAGATAACATGCTCTGCTTCATAGAACTACTCACAGCATATGAAGGTGTTACTCAGTGGGATATCTATGTTACGTGGAACATAACATGCAGGTGTTTGTAGGATATCTATGTTACATGGCAAAAACTCCAAGGAACAGTACGGCGCACAGGTGAACACAATACAAGTTTTATATGAGCGCTTTCTTCGGGTGGTCAACACAAAAGACAATCAGAATAGCAAATAATCTCAACATGCGAATTTAAATACAATAAAAAAACTTCCATTTTACAGCAGTAACATACTGATTGGTCAACTAATTAAGTTAAAATATTGCATTACTTCACTTTAAGGCAACAGCAACCCCTATAATGTCTACAAAGCGTATAAACCCCACAGAATGACAAATAAAAAAAATGATTAAAAGCAGAAATGAAGCTGCACCATATACTTCCACCCTAACTGTATATAAAATATATAAAAAAATATCTGTCTTCTTATTTAGAAAAATATGTCATACACTTGAACATTACATGTGGAATTCTGCCTTTAATTTTAATAGACTAGAAATGGAAACCATTTCATTGAGCCCTGTAGGTGTGTGGCATTACATCTAAGTTGCCATATTAATTCCTTGTATTCAAGGAATATTCTGTAGGGCCTCCTTTTCCCTATTACCAACCTGTTCAATGAAACTAAACTTAAATAAGTGGTCAGGGAATTCAATGGTGTGTTTGGAGAGTGCATTATTAGTGCTATCTCTCCTTATCTCATGCAAATGTTGGTATATTCGTTTGTTGAGGCTATTGATACTTTTCCCAATGTAAAAATGACGACATTGTTGGCAAATAGCCACATACACCAGGCATTTACTACCACAATTGAGTCTCTGTCTTAAAATAACCTTACCATAGCTCTCAATATAGAGAGAGTCATTTTCCAGGATATGGAGGCATTGTGCACAGTGTCCGCACTTTTTCATCCATCCTTTTGCATTCCCTAATGTGTTCATTTCTAAGTCCTTTTTGTATACTACTAATGTTTTTTCACCTAATTTTTTAATGAGTTCTTGTTCAGTGCCAAACAATGCCCAGTTGTTGTTGATAATTTCCTTAATCCTCCCATATAGAGGGTTAAAAGACAGTACCATGACATTAACTAAAGGTTTAGATCCCAATGCACTATGTTCACCCCCACATAGTTGTCACTCTCTGTTCATCCTGTGACTTGCCCAATAATGGGAAAAATGTCCCTCCAACCTCTTTTGACAACTTCATCCAGGATGGGTTCAATAAACTGGGTAGGATAACCTCTTCTACCCAACATTTCTTTTAAAATGTGTATCTCATCCAAAAACATGTCATAGTCACTAATTATTCTAGCCAATCTAACTCCTTGCCCCTTAACTAGTGATCTTTTTTGGTGAGTTGAATGAACACTATCAGAGTGAAGCAGGGCATTGGAGTAGGTGGGCTTCCTGTAGGTGGGCTTCCTATAGAGTGTTGAAATAAAGGTGTGTTTGTCCCTGTCCTTACAGATAGTAATGTCAAGGAAATTAATTCTTTCATCATTTATTTCCATGGTGAAGTTTAAAAAATTGGTGCTTGAATTCAAAAAAAGAAAAAATATTCCTGCAATATATCATAGGACCCTTCCCAAAAAATAAGGATGTCGTCAAGGTAGCGCCCATGGAACTTACAATACCTGAACAGTTCAGATTTAAAAACTGTTGTCATTTTCCATTCAGCTAAGACCACATTAGCAAATAAAGGGGCGCAGGCCGCACCCATGGCAACACCAGTTCTCTGTCTAAATAACTGCCACTCAAAGGTGATAAAATTGTTCTTAAGAATAAGTTCCATTATGCTTTTGAATGTTAAAATTCTATGGTGACTAAAGTTGGTGTTTCCACAGAGGAAGTCATAAAACATCATACTGCCTCCATCATGTGGAATTACACTAAACAGATCTTTCACGTTGATGGTAACCAAAATTATGTGGTCAGAATAAAGGTTAGTGTGTATTTTCTCAAGACAGTCCCAAGAGTCTTTAAGAATGTGTGGACAATTTTTAAGAACATGTTTAAGGTGCAAATCAATAAACGTAGCCAGGGTAAAAGTCTTGGATGCCTTTGCATTCACAATAGGTATAAGGGGGGATCAATAATGGACTTGTGGATTTTGGGTATTCCAAAGATGGTAAGGGTGCGGGGATTATCTTGCTGCAAAAAGTGTAATTCATTAATAGTAATCTGGTTATCTAATAGTAGATCATTTAATATTATATCAATGTTTCTATAAGCAATATTCAATTTTAACTGATGTCTCTTCATACGTGTCACTATACAGGTGAAGTAACATTTTGTCAATATAAGCTCCTTGATCCATAACCACAAGCCCACCCCCCTTATCAGGTTTCATAATCCTGATACTTTTGTCCCTAGTTATGTTTTCCAATAAGTCCACATCATCAACTGTTAGATTAGATGTACATGTATTCCTATAGGATGTATAGGTTTGCCTTATTTGATTGACACACAAGTTCTCGAATACCTGTAAGGTGGGGTGCAGGGGTGGATTAAAAATGCTAGCTTTTTTACATAGTTCTGTAGGTTCACCTTGTACTTCATTGTCAAAATACAACTTAAGGTTTAATTTCATAACAAATAGTTTGAGCTCAATAAGTGAGTTCTCTAGCCTAGTTTTTCTGGCAGGTATGAAATTCAGGCCTTCCTGAAACAAGTCTGCCCATTGTGTAGTGATATCCACAGTGCTAACATTGTATATTTTAAAGTCACCATAATTGTTGGTCACAATGGTACATCCATTATTGAGTTCATTGATTACCACCTCATCACTGCTCCTCTCCCCTCCCCCGGTAGGATCTCCCCCTTCGAGGATAAAGGTCTGAGAAATTCAGATTGTCCATTCTCTGTCCATTGTTCTGCCCCACCCCCACTTGTAGTTCTGTTGCCTTTGGTTCTGCAAGCATTCTGACCTTCTCAAAGGTACTTCTAAAGGGGCAGTGTGTCCACTGTCATTACTTTCACCAATAATTTCATCAAATTCAAGTTGATCGATGTCTTGGTTATCCCCTCCATTGTTTGTAAAACATTACTAGAGGATAGGGAACAGGCATTACCCCATTCATAGTCATTGCTGTCCCTATTAAGTTTTTTGACCTTTTTATTTTTTATAGTCCCAATTACTTTATCAACGTTCACAAACACAGCTCTGTACTCACTGAGCTTGGAACTAAAACATAAATCACTGTTGATATCCTCATTGAGAGTGTCTACTTTTTCTTTTAAACAGTTAATCCTCTTTTCATTGTCTCTTACCAGAGCCTGTAGGAGTTCACACCCATGGTGACTGAACATAAAAATAAGTTCCTTATGTAGGTCAGAACCGTTGATTAATCCCGTTGGGAATTTCCAAGTCCGTGAGCCCTTTGGTATCTGCTCCCTGTGTAGACACTCCTTTAAGTAATAGTTCTCGGTCTGTAGTTTGCAAAGTTTTAAAACTTCTATTTCAAAGGTTTTGAGCTACTTGTCTAAGGTGCTGTAATCAATTATATTATTAGAATTGACAAATTCATGCCTAAAACCTTCCTGTACCCAGTCTGAGAAAGAAAAAGATGAATACATTTCACCATGCTGGATAAGACTCGTATTTTCATTGCTGTTTCCTTCTCTTCCTGTATTCTACCCAAGGGGTGGCCTCATTTGCGATGATACTGATGTAACCGGGCTCCTCTGCCCAGGGGGAATGGCAGACCCTTGTGAATCGAATAAATTGGTGTTGTCTCCAGTGTTAACTCCAAAAGTAGAAGAACCAAGGTGTAAAATCTTGCCAAACCCCGAAAGTTGTTTGGTCAACACTTCAATTAGTGTAGACAGGTTCCCAATAGATGTAACCAGGTCATGGAAGGAACCATCAGTAATGGTGTCCACCCTTGTCTCCTGCTCCATTGTAAAACCAATAACCATGAAAACAACAAAAACTGCATAAACTCCAAGGAACAGTATGGCGCACAGGTGAACACAATACAAGTTTTATTTGAGCACTTTTGTCGGTGGTCAACAGAAAGACTTCATCAGAATAGCAAATAATCTCCATGCGCTGTACTGTTCCTTGGAGTTTATACAGTTTTTGTTCTTTTCGTGGTTATATGTTACATGGCAGATAACATGCATACATAAATACCTTGCTGGCAATTGAGCTGTTATAGCTCTTTTTCTCACATGCCACAAATCCTTTGTAGGTCCTTTCCATGCTGTTTGACAGCCTTCCATAAATGACAATTAAGGATATGGAACATTGATTTTCTTCCTATTATGCGGAACAATGATTTATTGATCATCTGAATTTGGCCCTTCAACTTCAATAATTATATTCCTCAGCCACTGCAATGTTTTACTGCATTAGATTCCCAGATTCCGTGCCCTTAAGCAATTCAGACACCAGCTGTGAAAGCCATAACTGACAGGCATCACCTTTCATTCCTTCTTCAGCACTTTTAGCTTATAACTAATGTGCATCTGCTACTGATACCTTGCTCCCTGGTCATACATGCATGTGAATGACCTGCTGTGGCACCATACTTTATAACAACACTGGGTATCTGAGTGTGGATCCTGAGTTTATAAGCAAAGGTTCCATATGGCAAGAAATAAACATACATGTGGTGTTCACAGAGCCATGACACAGTAAGTACAATAATGCTTCCACTGACACCTACTTTCTGGCAGTATATTTCTGCAAAATATCAGGGAACTTAGCTTAGATCGAATACAGGGAATAACCATGTTGCACCCATCTCAACCACCAGGTTTACTTTTTTGGCTATAAATATCCCCTTCCATAGCAAGTCCAAATAACATATATTCCAGACTATCCTCATACTCAGTTTCAATAAATAAACTCACCAGCATGTATGAATTCAGTATGGCCACATCTCCAGCTATGAATCAAAAATTAAGTACCATGGAAAACTTTACTGAGAGTAGTAGGATTAGAAATGGATAATTTAGCTATTTTGAGCATTTGTTTTTCAATCTAGAAAGTTGCCTATGTAACCCATGACTTTTCTGTTTTGCATCTAAACTGTTACCATAAATGTCATATCAAGTTTTATATTGCATACAATTATGGGACCTACCTCCTATTGTCTGTCTATCTAGCTATCAACTTTGTTGACTAGGTTGGTGGACTGATCAGCAGACCATTTTCAGCTATGATCTGCACTAGTTAGGCGACCTAAGTTTCAAAAGATAATTACAATCCTTTGTTATTTGTACAGTTCAAACAGTGTGACAGTTCATATATAGAGCAGCAGTGGAGTGACATATGGAGAATACACTCAAATACCTATGGCAGTAACAGTTTACAGTTTAAAGAGAGTAACATCTAGGTTTGTAGATAGAAGACTAATCCAAGGCCACACGTGGTCCTTTAGCTCATTAGATGTAATAAGCAGTTTGTGCAAACTATAATTTTACCCTATTTTAAAGTAATGCAGCGTGATATATTTTAACAGTACTGTAAAGCACTTGAATTTTACAAGCTAGGGGATGCTGAAATGGAAACCTGTTTCACTGTCCTGATAATGTGAGTTTGGAATGAAGTAACAAAGCATCGGACCTAGCAGTTGTTGGAGCATTGTCCCGTTTCCAGTCCAGAGTCTCAAACAGAGGACATCTTTAATAGTCGTAGAAGCAGAGCAGGCTGTGCCTCTACAGGGCGATTAGCATGATGATACAAACAAGCATATTAAAATGACTGCACCTCTAACTCTTCTGACAATATTGTTATACTATTTGTCCTCTTGCTGCTATTTCATTACAACTGACATAAATATGGGGTCCGATGCAAAGAATAGCATAAACAATTTAAGTATATGTGTGTGTGTGTGTGTGTGTGTGTGTGTGTGTGTGTGTGTGTGTGTGTGTGTGTGTGTGTGTGTGTGTGTGAGTGTGTGTGTGTGTGTGTGGGTGTGCATGTGTGTGCAACTATAGTTTTACTTCTACACAACAATGGAAGATTATTATATAGACAGTAAGCCGGCATATAGCACCTTGTATACCACAGAATGCACTCAAGTATTAGTGACTGCAAGAGGCATAAACCAGGAATCTCATAACGCAACAAAAGATGCAATATCAGCTGCAGCGCTTCCTGGTGCAGCATCAAGATCCCTGCTAAACAGCCTACACTTGAACACAGTTCTACCATCATGCAGTACCACTGGCATGGTACCATGGGCATGCACTAGGACTCAATCAAAGGCTTTTAAGAAGATGCAAACACCTCATTCCCATGTTATACTCTGTTTGTACTGCCAATATTTTTCTAATGTACAGCTTACAGTGCATGAAAGCTGCAGGCCTACATTTGTTGCTGGTAATTACATACTACCTAAAAAGAAGCATCTGGTGGTCAAATAAGTTGACACCATGACACTGGCACAGAATAGTAAGACCACTACATTCTTCATACTTTTCTAGCATTACAGTGTTCTGTGCATGTGCCATATTGTTTGCAGTGGCTGCTCATGCCACATGACACAAAGAAGTGTCACATCTGCCAAAAGGTAGATAAGTGAATAATGGGTAGGTGGACCAAGTTCCTGACTAATTGCTCATTGCAACACAAACTCTGGTAGGGGCCATTCAATAACTGAGGAGTTAGTAAAATTATATAAACTGTCTTTTTCACAAGACAGTGATGATTAAAAAGACAATGAAAGCATCCAAAACTCTATAAGCTAAGCAAAGTGTAGATCCAAAGTAAAAAAACAAATAAATACATCTACATATCATCTATATCTATGTATGTATCTATATATATATATATATATATATATATATATATATATATATATATATATATATATATATATATACACACACACACACACACACACATATATATATATATATATATATATATATATATATATATATATACACACACACACACATATATATATAGATATAGATATATATATACATACATTTACTCATTTGACATTTTTTGACCAGGATAGTCCAACTAAGCAAGAGCCTTTTTTCAGTGGAGGCCCAGGGAGAAAAGCTCTGCAGCACAACTTAGCAAGAAAAATTACAACATTAAAGCAGTGTAGTAAACAATATTCAATAAAACAAAGGAATGCTTGTCCAAGAGATTACACAGTACAACAAAGCAAGAGAAATCAAAAGATTGAAGTAAAATATAGTAAAAATATACAATAAAACAATTTAGCGAATGTTTGTAATAGTGTAACTGCATTAAGCAGCACCAAAGACATTTAATGTGAGTTGTAGGTATATAGAAATTAGGTAATAACTGAACTCTCGGAGAAGACGCACTGGTATTTCATCAGTAGACATCTGGACAATTCAAAGTAGTTTGTTATAGAGTCATTAGTACCGAGGGGAGCAATAAAGAGGATAGTGAAAGGAGAAGGGATGGGTTCCAGTGGATTGATTACAGAGACAGATCCAGGTGGTGCTGAGATAACCTTGTTTTATTGAATTCCTGGACATGGGCAAGCAATATTTCCGAGGGTCAAAGGAAGCTTGTTCCATGAAAGAGCAGGAAAGTAGCTGTACAGATTCTGACCAATAGTTTTTTTAGGTTTGTGAATCTGTAACTGACCTAGGTCTGAGATTCTGAGGGATGAAGGGGGGCTTATAGAGAGAGAGAGAGAGAGTGAGGAGATGCTAGTGCAGGAAGAAGGCTTATTCAGGATGTAATGGATAACAAGAAGCAAATAACAACTGGTTAGGAAACTCAAGCCAGCTGAGTGTCTGGAGAGCATGACAGTGGTGAAATCTGGAGGGCAGATTAGCTACAAATCTAGCAACTTTGTTGTAGGTAGTTTTGAGTTTGGAAAGTAGTGAGGACTGTAAGTTGTTTAAGATTTGGGAGCTCTAGAAGAGGTTAGGGAGAAGGTATACTTGGGCAAGTGAGATCCTGGAGTTGGGTTTGAGGAGCCTTTTGTTTTGTTTCTAAAAGTAGGCTAAGCTTTTGGTGGGTTTCCTTGATGCTGTGAAGAACATGAATGTCAAATTTAAGTTGGTCATCTAGAATTACTCAAAGGAGCTTAGTGTGGGTTTCACCTATGATAGAGGTATTGTTAAGGGAAGAGATGGTAAAAGAGGACTTAAGATGATAAAGTGATTTTGGGAGGAAGAGAAGTTGTTTTGTCATTTTAGGGTTAAGTATGAGCTGATTGTTATTAAGCTATGCTTCAGTGAGGGTGAAGGATGTTTGTGTCAGGGTTAGGAGGTCAGTGGGGTTGTCAGCAACAGAGATGATTGTGGAATTGTCTGCGTACTGTATGAAGGATGACTGAGGCCAGGATTTGTGAAGTTGATTAGTAAAAATGTTAAAAAGGATTGGGCCTAAAACTGAACCTTGTGGGGCACCCATTTTGATGGGGAGTAAAGGAAATAGAGCAGAGAGCCATTTTAAAGACTGCTGTCTGTCAGTGAGGTAGCTGTTGAACCAGGAGATAGTAGCTGAAGAGAGGTTGAGTTGAGAAAGTTTGGAGAGGAGAATGGGGTGAGAGATAGTGTTGAAGACTTTAGAAAGATCTAAGAAGAGACAGGAAGCTAGTTTACTATTGTCTATGGCAAGGGTGATGGACTTTGCAAAGGAAATAAGTGCAGTAGTGGTGCTGTGGTGGGAGCAGAAGCCATGCTAGGTAGGGGTGATCAGGTTTTCTTGTGTGAGAAAAGCTGAGGGTTGTTTATGAACACAGTGCTCAACATTTTTTGAGAGGGGAGAGAGTATGGCAATGGGTTGATAATTACAAAGCTCTACAGAATTTCCACCTTTGTGGATTGGTATAGTGTAGAATTCTTTCCAGACAGTAGGGACAGTGGATTCACTGACTGAGTGGTTAATGAGGATGGTGACAGGATATGCTATGGTGTCAACAGCAGCCTTTATGAAGAGAGATGGCAGGTTGTCAGCTGATAGGGAACATGGTTTAAGTTTGAGAAAAGTTTTTTGATGTAGCTGGTTGGAACACAATTTAGTGAGAATGGGCTGTTTTGTGATTGGGGGTGGTGGGAGGTGTGGGGGTTGGTTTGGTGGAAACATTGCACAAGTTTGCTGATGGTATCTATGAAGTACGAATTGAAAATGGATGCAGTTTCCTGGGGTGTGGTATTGGGAGTAGATTTGCTAGCTGACAGATTTGCTGGGTGCAGAATTTGGTTGACAGTATTCCAGAATTTTTTAGGATTTCTGGGTTCTGTAGTTCGGAGGGAGAGGTAGAATTTCTTTTTATTGATATTTATGTGTTTTTGGTTAGATTTTGGAGTTCCTTATATTTTTGGTAGTGCATAGGAGATTTGGTCTTAGTCCAGAGTTGCCAGGTGGAATCTCTGTTTTGGATAAGGGATCGAGACGAGTTGGTGAGCCATGCGGAACACAAAGATTTTACCCTGACAGTTCTGGGAGAGGCAAGGGAGTCCAGTATGCTTAGGAAGATGGAGTTGAACTGGAGAACAGCTTCATCTAGAGGTACGAATATTAGGAAGGACAACTCTACAGCAGAGAGAGCATTGTTAAATGTATCAGGGTTGAAGTTGGCTAGCGTTCGGCATTCTTTAAATTCATGAGGTCTAGAGAGGTGGGGAGAGAATCTTTGGACATGTATAGGGGAGTGATCACCAATGGAGTTAGGTAGGGATTGAGGATGGTGATAGGGTTGGAGACAAGAATACATTCAAAGATAGAACTGACATTAGTGGGTTAATGAAGAAAAGTGGGAGAAGAGACAAGCTGTGAGTAACCATATGGGTTTATGCTGGAGGTAGGGGAGTTAGAAATGAGGGGAAGCCAGTTGATGTTAGCATCACCTATTATTATAGTTTCATTAGCTACATTGTCAGACATCCTGTGGAGAATTTGTTCTAAGGGTATGTTCTCTCCATAGGGTATGTAGATGGCAACTATAGTTAGGGTTTTATGGATGTTAAGTTTGCAACTGGCAATGATGAGTTCAGCTGGGTGAGAAGAAGGGAGCTGGTTGGTAACGGGGGATAAGGTCAGGAGGTCTGTGTACATAAAAGCAACTCCTCCACATCTTTTGAGCATTCTATCTAGGCATAGAATATTATAATCGGGGGATTCATTGTCAGAGTTATGTGGTTTGAGACATGTTTCAGATAGTTACTATGTGTGTGTGTGTGTGTGTGTGTGTGTGGTGCATTAGTGAGGAAACATCAGAATTGCAGGGGAAATAAAACATTAACAAGGTTAATTTATTAATTTTTTTCAAGTTTGGCGGGCCGAATCAAAACGTATAACGGGCCGCATGTGGCCCCCGGGCCGTAGTTTGCCCATGCCTGATCTAGAGGTACGAATATTAGGAAGGACAACTCTACAGCAGAGAGAGCATTGTTAAATATATCAGGGTTGAAGTTGGCTAGCGTTCGGCATTCTTTAAATTTATGAGGTCTAGAGAGGTGGGGAGAGAATATTTGGACATGTATAGGGGAGTGATCACCAATGGAATCAGGTAGGGATTGAGGGTGGTGATAGACAGGGTTGGAGACAAGAACACATTCAAAGATATAACTGACATTAGTGGGTTTATGAAGAAAAGTGGGAGAAGAGACAAGCTGTGAGTAACCATATGGGTTTATGCTGGAGGTAGGGGAGTTAGAAATGAGGGGAAGCCAGTTGATGTTAGCATCACCTATTATTATAGTTTCATTAGCTACATTGTCAGACATCCTGTGGAGAATTTGTTCTAAGGGTATGTTCTCTCCATAGGGTATGTAGATGGCAACTATAGTTAGGGTTTTATGGATGTTAAGTTTGCAATTGGCAATGATGAGTTCAGCTGGGTGAGAAGAAGGGAGCTGGTTAGTAACAGGGGATAAGGTCAGGAGGTCTGTGTACATAAAAGCAACTCCTCCACATCTTTTAAGCATTCTATCTAGGCGTAGAATATTATAACCGGATAACCCGGGGGGATTCATTGTCAGAGTTACGTGGTTTGAGACATGTTTCAGATAGTTACTATGTATGTGTGTGTGTGTGTGTTTGTGTGTGTGTGTGTGTGTGTGCATATATATATATATATATATATATATATATATATATATATATATATACACACACACACACACACACACACACACACACACAACACACACACACAATAAGCATAATAAACACAATCCATGAGGCCAATATGAGTCTGCCGTGTTATACCAGTGCTAACCAAATAGTGTTTTTGTGGTATCAGTTTTGGTTGCTACTGCACTGTGATGATGAAATAGTGCGAGAGTCATTGTATTAGCCATTATGTTATGCTACATGTGAGGTAAACGATGGTATGTTGTACATGCATCATGGATATAATGAGATGGGGTAAGCAAAATTTAAGTTCTGTGATACACATGCTAACAGGAGAAATCTATGATACCATGTTACAGGTACTGTACAACTGTGGCTGTGGCACACTGTGTCTGAGGTAGTTTGTGGTTGTGTTTTACTGTTGTGGTATGATCATTACATACTGTGATTCTGGTGTGTTCTGTGATTTCAGTGCATGGAACTGTAGGCAAAATGGGACTGTAGTACAGTATTTTTCAGTTGTTAGATTGCTGACTCATACTATTTCACTTGTACTGTGTCCCTGGTGGTGCATTGTGCCTCCGGTGCTATATGAGTACTGCATTATGTTCAGACATCTTAACTGTCTTTGTTTTGGAGGATTGTTCCTATTTTCAGGCCTGATTTAATGTGTCTCTATTTTTGGAGGAATGCCACTATTTTTAGGCTTGAATTTTCCCCTGCACCTGATATTCTGAATCCCCTCATAACGTGATTTTCAAGCCCTCTAATATATAGAAACCCACATAACATGAACAAAACACTAGTGGCAGCAATCATTTAAAGAAGGAGGACACACATCTTACAACTCCCATTTTCTGAAGCAAAAATAAATGACATTGTGTGGTAGAAATTTGTTACTCACTCCATTAAAAGTTACAGATTTTATGCTGTATCTTTGATAATGGGATAATATTTTTCCATCATTTTTGTCAATCTCTATTTTTTAAACATGTTTCCAAGTAATAGCTCACATTCCTACTGGAAGTGAGAAGAGTTATGCATTATTTGGTATGATTGTGCTTCAGGTACTGTGTAACTGTGATGCACTGTTGTCAAGTGCTGTCTGATTGTGGCACACTGTTATTCAAGTGTTATGTGATTGTGGAATGCTGTCATTCGGGTGTCATCATTAGCACAGAGGTTTGTGATTATGATGCTTTGTGTTTCACTAGATAAGGGATGACTGTATCACTGACTTCCTTTATGTTACTCTGCCTTGAGGTATATCAAAGTAACTTAGCAAGACCCCTTCAAATGTTTGGGTTTAGAACCTCATTTTCAACTTCGCATACAAAAACTACTATTGTGGGCATGACAAATCTCAGACTTTCGAGCAAAGCAGCATGAAAAACAATAAATATGGATATATCCATGTCACAGTTAGAATACAGAGACTCACTTGCTGCTGTCTAAAAATAAATGAAATGAAATTAAATAAATAAGTACATCTCTCCCAGTTGTATCAGATATGATCTGCCAATTTGTTACGCTAGCTCCTTACACAGATCATCATTTTTCATTGCTGGAAAGACAAGTGGCTATCAATAAAACAAAGGGTGTGAACTATCTGGATCTCTACTGTACAGACTACTAAAGATGAATTAATTCATGTTCTCTGTAGTGTGATTCTCAATTAGGGAAAATAACTTACCTCACACCCAGAAAATGTCCCTTTTCTTCTTGTCCCTTCTACTAAAAGTGCGGCACTAGACTAACTTCTTAATATTAGGACCCGGAGTATCCCTACAACATTAGGACCCGGAGTATCCCTGTGCATCCCTATCAACCATCTGATTGACAAATAATCAGGATTCTGTGCCAGCTTTAAAGCCCACTTACAAAAGTCTGCTAAGTGCAAATGTAAGGACAATGGAGTAACATCACCTTTGACAGTAAGATAGCCTCAGAACATATACTGAGTACTTCTTGTATGTCACATCTCTCTTCATGTTGCTTAATTTCTTTTGTAAATAACTATATATAGGATGGAAATATTTTACACTTCCCCTTCTACTTTACCCATTCTAAGTATATCTCATCTAAATCTCCTCAGCTCCCCTAAATTGTGGATTTATTTATCATGTGACTTCCCCCTCCATTCCTCCATCTCCTACTTTGAACCTAACCTTAAAATTGCCTCTCTGTCAACTTTAATTACTAGTACAGTCATACCTCTCAACTGTCCCTAATTTGAAACCAGCACCATGGAATAGCAAGATAATGTCCTGACTACGATCCAGGGGATATGGGTTTACTTACCACCGTGGGCATCTGATTGGAAGATGGGCATGCCTTTCCTGGGGGCAGAGGGTATGCAGTTGGATGTACATTGTGTTTCATACCTGGTGGAGGTTGGGAATGTCCTAAATGTGAATGGGTAGAAAACACTTGACTGAGTCACTGGGAAGGTGTGATGAGATGTTAGTACACCCACAATGTATGTCTGTTCCCTAGACATGTACAGTTATGTGTAGGGTAAGGGAAGTTAGAGTTTAAAGTAAAAAAAATACTCATCAATGGAAAAATGACACTGACCAGGAGCCTCAGTCTCCTTACAGGACCTGAGTAGGGGTCAGACTAAGTCCGGGGGAGGAGTAGGTGTGCTAAGTAGACACACTGGATGAGGACAGGCCTTGGTGGCAGCTGATGGTCAGTTGCCAGGATTTTGTAAGGATGCCTCTAATCCTGTCTCAAATTGTTCTCTGTACCCTTGTAAAGTCGTACATTTCCTAGAGAAGTTCTAAGTTATTAGTACTAATATTTAAAAAATGACCCTAATATGGGGTCTTTTCCCCAATTATTTTTTGCTTTGTCTCTAATTCTGGAGGTAAAAGTTGAGATCTAGAAGTACATTGCATTTATAATCATGGTTAGTATGCAACTACCTAACTTTACAATTTGTTCCACTGATAATTGTTGCTGATACATACTTTTCTCTGAGTGTCTGCTTTATTGATAGTTTTTATTTCCTTATTGTGTGTTGTTGCTTATTGTTTTTTTCTGGACTGAACCTAAAAAATATTGCAGGAATATTTTATACTGGTTAACAGATTTAAATAAATAAATACATATATACAAACATACACACATAAAACAATGCAGCATTTTAGGTCACACTTTACTGTTTGCATTGGGATGTATTGCAAGCTTCATGACAGGCTAGACATGTGGTTAAATATTTTGTGAGGGATCAGACCTTCTTACATTAGGCAGTTTCTGTTTCTGGCTAATATTATGTCAGATACACAAGGTATTAGAACCTGTATACATTAGATAGCATCTCATTGTGGACCAGTAATGTACGAGGTACACAGCATAAAAGACCTTGTTATAGCATGTAACTTTTGTTTCTACTTAATATGTGTCAGGTATACAGGGCATTATGCCCTGTGAACATTGGGCAGCTTTTGATTGCGACTCAGTAATGTATGAGGATGTTAGGGTGTCACTTTGTTTAGCTTGCAGGGGAAGTCTGCTTCAGAGCTGGGGTAGGCACTGGGTAATAAATCTGTCTCTCTATTTTCGTTATACACCGGTGAATATTTAAGTCACTAATTCTGGTATTAGTTGATCTATTTGATCTGCAAAGATACAGTCTATCAAGGAGGACAAGGTCCCTAACGGTGTGGATTGGAAGGCACTGATCACCCTATAACAGCTTATAAGAATCTGACTAAAGACCCAGTGACTTTAGGCCAACAGTCTTGTGGGTTAGGAACCTCTGTGGCCTTTCCAGTTGCCTAAGTATATCTAGATTTTTTTATGACTTGGATGATATGCCTTTAGTTATTAGTTTTGCTAAAAAAGAAGAGGAAATTTTTGACCCAGGTTTCAAAATCCCTAATTACATTATCATCTTGGAATGGAGCACTGGCTATACTGTAGTCTGAGAAAGACAGTAGCCTACTAAACATGACAATACTACACTTTTTCATACTTAATTTTAGCCTTTCTTGCCATCTACCACATTTTTACAAGGGTTACTTCCTGCTGCAATGAAAGTATCATGGGGAGAATGGACAATACTCAGTCTGCAGTCATCTACAAACAGTTAACCAAAGGCCCTAATTCCCTGGCTGGAGATCAGAGAAGTAGATGCCAAAAAGATATTGGCATTTTTGGTATCAAGTTGTTCCTCAAGTCCACTTAGAAATCATATTCATCAGGAGACATGTAGGGTGTCCTGTCTTAGGTTATAAGGTGATAGTTTCTGTTGTTCAGTTTTTGGGTCTCTGAGAATCTGTCTATAGATGATGTGATACTTGATAAATATGGAAACGCCACCTCAGTTTCCTTTAAGCCTGAACATATGGCAGACACAAAACCAAGGTAAGGAAGGAGTGCTGTCTTTACATTGAAAGCAAATCTCAGTAACTACAAAAAACATGCATATATTCAAGTACAGGAGAGCCTCAAAATCAGGCAATTTGTTGTTAAGACTTGTGATACTGAAAATAGCAGCCACGATAGGATCTGGTTTAGGGCTTGAAATAGTCAGACTGATAACTGTCACACTGGGATGTCCATTAGCCAGACTCTTCTTAAAAAAAGGCAAAATGAGGGCATGAAGGGTTTTAGACAGTATGCAGAAGCCATGGAATGAGAGGTGCAGGCCATCTTTGGAAAAGAAAATTGGACTGTCAGACATCCCATTCCATACTGACACATACTGGGCCCTCTAGAATGAGACCAACTACTAAGCCAGATAATGAAGCCAGTCATCTTTGCTTTTTACATATGTATCATTTAGGGTGAAGGCAGGATTCTGTCTTGCCTGCACTTGGCACATATGTGTTGAGATTGCATGTTTCTCTGCATGTCCATCAAGGTTGTGTGCTTCAAATCATATTTGTCTGGTGAGAGGGAGATTAGAACCCTTGTGATGTCACAGATCTTGGTAAGACAAAGATAACTAACTGTATCCTCATCCTCTGTAGCATATCTAGGGTGGAGTGAGAGGGGCAACTGCCCTGGACACAAAGTGTTCATGGCTGCAATCGACCCATCCCAATCTCTCATTTGCAGACAAACCTGTGCCTGGTCTAAACTGTAGCAACTGTAGCAAACAGTTTGCTACAGTTTAAACAGATGATTTTTTTAAAGTAAAATATGAGCACTATGGGCGGGGCAGTGGTGTAGCGGTTAGCTTTATCACCTCACAGCAAGAGGTTCTCCAGTTTGATTCTTGGCTGGGGTGCCTTCTGTGCAGAGTCTGTATGTCCTTCCTGCATTTGCGTGGGTTTCCGCTGGATGCTTTGGTTTCCTCCTACATTCCAAAGACATGCAATAGGTGGACTGTGCACTCTATACTGGCCCTAGGTGTGAGTGTTAGTGTGAATGTGTGTGGTGCAACCTTCAATGAGGGTTGGGCCTTGGGCTAGCAATGGATAAAAAGCCATAACTGCTACAAAAACAATGAGCACTGAAAGGTGCTCATTGCCCGATGTACCTAATAGTGCGTAAATGGGAATAAGCAGGCAGGGTATAAACTGTAGCAACTGTTTGCTACTTTTGTAGCAAACAGTTTGCTACAGTTTAAAAAGAAACATTTTTACTTTTTTTTTTTCCAGACGTAAACCATAAGCACTGAAGTGCTCCGTGCAGGCAGGTATAAACTGGTTTAAAAATGCTTTTTTTTAATAAAATATGTCAAAGGAAGGTTGGGGCAGGGGGCAGAAATGGAACCTGAATGGCTGGAGCAAGAGGAGCAGGGGGCATGTCATGTATCTGGCCACCTGAGTGGTGTGCCAGTAGAACGAACGCCAGTTTTTTTTTTTTTTTTTCCTGTGCGGTAGGCGGAGTGTGCATAGATCTAACTGCAATAAGCAGAGTACTTACAGCCTATTACAGTGAAGTGCCACTTGATGAGCTGAAGGGTGGTGCACTGGTTCACAGTACCAGCCCAGGGCACCAACTGAACCAGCTATGCTTCTGCCCATCCTTGTCCTGTCTTGTGAGTGAGGAGTCTGTGTGTCTGACAACAGAGTCACCAATTATTAAGACATTACTGTTTTTACTCCTGAAATTTGAAATATTAGATGGTTTATAGTCCTGATGACTCTTTACCATCGGTGAGTATGGCACTGATATGGTGGTGGACATCTGCTGAGACCTGCTCTTCTTAATCCTAGGAGATTTAATAGCAACATTTTTACAGTCTCAGTATAAGTCAGTTAAGTGTGGCTGTAATGAGATGTTGGTGGTAGTGTGTGATGCCCTCAGCCATCTTACAGTGTAAGAGGGATGCCTCCAGATTGCATCGATATTTAAACCTCTCACAGACCGAATTACTTGTGACAAGTAAAAAAATCATTGTCTTTGAGCACATGCCAGTTTCTACACTGTCTGAGAGTACCAAGTGCTATCAGGCATGTAACAGAAGGGATACAAGCAGGTTTCCTTTCTATTTTGTTCATGTGGGATGTGGACTTAAGTGGTCAGGGTATTCACAGCTTGGCTAAGTGTAATGTGTAGAAGCAGAACCAAGATAGGTTAAAGCACAACTAATTTTGACTAGCTAGAAAAGGTTTAGCTCAGTCACTCACATACTGCGTGAGAACAACACTGCCGGTACAGCAAGTACTAGAGCAATGCAGTAACACTGACGGACACAATGAGAAAGTAGCAGTAGCCCAGCACAAAGAAGCTCAACCTAGAACAATATTGTACCACTGAAATGCTTGAGTAGCGGGTGATAAGAGCCTTACACAACTGCATGCAGCTTTCAGCAATACAGCTACACTGAAATGCTCAAGAAATATGCTAGCCAATGTCTATACAGCTTACAAGGTATTCTAGTCACAATAAGGGTGACTACTGAAAAATGCTAACCAGCTATGGTGCAGCTGCAGCATCACCTAGAGGTATTGGAGCTCCATAATGTGCAAACTAATGCAGTATACAAAAAATACAAATAACTGAAACAATCAGAATACATGAAACAGCCAATCAGAATACACTTGCTACCAAGTCAAACATGCAAATTACCCACTTTCACTTAAGTTAGTAAATGCCTGTATCACATAATATGATACGCAGATCAATGGTAGAAATGCATGTTTCTGAGCTATGACTGAAACTGCCTATTACAGACCTTTATTGCTCTAGTCTTTGCATGATGCAACATTTTACATGGTCACGTGCTATGAATGGCACCATAAACAGAAGACATGTATGGCTCTACACAATGAAGGGCATCAGCATTATAGGCTTGCATGGTCTTAGACTATGAATATTATGTCAAACTGAAGATATGCACCGTTTTTGATTTAAAATACCACAGGCCCATTATAGGCCCGATTCGAATATAAGAGTACTGGCACCCTTTTTGTGACCTCTGTGATTTTAGAATGACATCATATTAAATCGATCCATGGTTCAACAGTAATAAAGATATACACATGACTGGCCCTAGATGTGGAATGAAACCATGCATTATTCTTAGAATTATGAGACATAAAATACTTCTGTGTTGAAAAGTAAACTAAAAATTCATTTAAAACCATTGTCAAATAAAATTATAGTATAATTTGATAGTTAAACAGTTAAAGTTTTTAAACAGTCACTCATTCCAAGTTCAGTCATCAGAGCAAAGCTCCAAACAGGAACAACAACACGCATAGTGAGATACAACACATGCAATGCATGACAGACAATCACTGCTAAGTAACAGTGCATCAGTTTTGAAGTTAGAGGCCTACCTTTTTTAACAGGAATTGGAAATACTATGTCTTGCGTGTTTAAAAGTGCTGCTACCTCCAAACTATATACATAGTTCATTTAGTATTAAAAAAATACTTCTTTAGATACTACTGGCACAATGATAAACTCAAACTGATGTCAAAGTTCATGTATCACTGATTCCAGGACCACTGTGGGACTTTCTGGCATCCTTTTCTAACACCAGAGCCTGTTAATAATGCTTGAAATTTAGTATAAATTTGGAAGTCTTTAACTGGAAAACTGCTACTTCCCTACCAAACAACAGACACAAAGCCAAGGTTAAATGAAACTGTGCAAAGGAGCAGGAATAGGTCAAGCATCAGCTATGGTATTCTTTGTGCAGGTTAACTGCAAGCACACGCATAAAAAAAAAAACAAAAAAAAAAAAAAACGGAATTTCTCAGTCTTTTTTACTTAAGTGAATTAACATATCATGCACTTGAGTAGTCTGCAAACAGAATAAATACCTTCTGTATCAATGTATTGCTCACCGTGACTGGTCAATGCAGCATTTACAGGATGCATGATTCACTGCGTAGTTTCAGCAAAAGGATAAAACAAAATATGACTCGGCAAAATATTAAAATGCAAAAATCAATACCTTAGTCTTAACGGAAAAAACAGAGCTATATAAGGTGTAGTGAAGAAACAATTTGGCTCTGTAGAGTACAAGGGGAGGAGACTGACTGATGGGAGAAAAGAGAAAGCAGCTGACAAGGTTTTGCTACAGACTTTCAACTTTTAGCTAATTTCCTGCCTTTGCAGTCTGAATTTTTCAAAGAAGTTCTTGAAGTTCCTCTCATCAACCCTTACACTTTGTATATTTGCATCCTACCTTGTATGCATGTGACAAAAGGTAACAAATAATAGTTACTATTACAGTGCTTCCCATTTCTGATTAGAGAAGGCCTTATGAAAGTCGGAAAAATGAGAAGAAAATTTGGAGATGTGTTGCAGAACCTGAACAGAAAAGACAAGCTCTGGCATTCACACTTTCAGGCTAAGCCTGGGACAGAGCTTTGTAAATGCCTGCAGATGAATGGAACCAAAGAATAGGTATGGCTAAACTGATTGAAATACCTGATACAGTGTTACTATACGAAGAAAGAGACTGAGCCTGAGGTGCATACAATGTGTGACCGTATGACTATAGGCTGTGCTGTTCGTATATTCTAATATATTGCTGAGTTTAAGCAAAGAGGTAATTGCATGCTTGAATTTGCAATGACTCCTCCTGATGTACTATCGACCTTCACATTGTTGTGCTAGAGTTTGGCTGTCCTTAAGAAATCGCTAGCTCTAACTTCATGCTCAGATTAGATTTCTGCCTCTGAAATTTGCTCTAAACATATGCCTGATGAAAAAAGCAAAGGTCAAAACAGCTGCAAAAGGGATTCAAGTAAAGCATGTTACTGTTTTATTCGCTTTTCTAGAAAAATAAAAAAAAGTTCAATACAACTTCACAAGAACTGCAAATAAGAAAATTACTTCATTCCAATTCCTGGGGCCAAACTGCCAGGAAGTCTAAGCATACTAATTAATAAAGTACATTCCTTAGGGGGAAAAACACAAAAGAGAACCAAATAAAGGAAGTTAATAAGGAAAAATGTAAAACACATAAACATCATGCTGTTTATAAAAAAAAAATTGCATGGATACATGGTACCTGAATGATTCTCTGTAGAGAAAAATAACTATCTATTACAGAACAAAAAAGAATGATGACTGTAATATAACCACGACCTAAGTTATTAAAATATTCAAATCTATGGATGGAAAGGAGTACAGCCCACAAAGAGAGTAATAATTCCAACCAAAATTACTCAGGCAAATGCTCATACTAGAAAAGAAGTGTTTCTTGTGGATGGTACCCAACCACTCAGTATGATGTACATGAAGAGAGGAATGGCTGTGAGAAAAATGTCAGACTCATCTTCAGGATACTACAGCACAGCTGTGATAAAGGAAAACAAGGCACTCCAGTTGAATGTAAGATTTCTGATTATCATACAAGGTATGACAAAAGAACACAGGAGCAAAAGATAATGCTGAAACATCACAGGCAATTTGACATGCCTTGGTTAAAAAAAGCAAAGATTTCTATTTACCTTAGGCAATATAGGGTATTCAGAAACAGCCACTTCCCTGCAAGTAAATACCAAAGATTGTGAGCACAATATGGCTTCTTACTGTACAAGGACCAGGACAGTGCTAATATTACATTACAATTCATGGAGCTGAATTACTGGCAGTATTTAGACTATGCAACTGCAGTGAACTGGTTGTTCTACTTTCAGTCCACCTAATCAAAGTGACAAAAACAGTAAACTAGTAGGCCCAAAGTGCAAAGTGCCTCATAGTGGCTAATCCTGCACTGAGAGCAGGCTGCAGAGAGCCTACAGGAAAGTACAATCACAGTTCATGATATTAAGAGGGAGGAAAGGGGGAGATGAAAGAATAGGCGGGGGAGAAGGACATATTTTGGGACCGGCAAATATTTTATATAGTTGAAGAAGAGTAGATGGTGAAGGTGTCAAGGAGTTTGTGTGGAAGGGGAAGGAGAACCAGGGCAGACAAACAACCATAAAATGCAGACACGGCAAACTGAATGAGGGCATCTGGTGATGACATAGTTTGGACTTCAAACAGGATATGAAGAAGGACACATAAGGGAGAAGAATACCATTTTGGGAGATAGGATGAGGTACAGGGGACTTGTCTTACAGGCCCAGAGGAAGACTATTCAGAAATCAGTCACCTCCATGGTTGATGTTGTTGGCAGGCTGTGTCTCTGGTGACTTATGGTCAGGGTTAGTCATCAATCACACGGCTCTATGAGCTGTGCAAAGAGGCACTACATAGCACCAGTGTGTGCATCCAACTGTCAGCACTCTTTGCATACAACCAACCTCTACATCTGATGCTGGATAACCATGGGAGAACCCCTCCTGGTCATTCTTAGAAGAGGAGCCTCTGCACCCCATCCTGAAAGGTGACCACAGAGGATAACCATAAGCCCTCAAAGTTGCCTTCAGGAGGATGACCTCTGCCCCCTTTGAAGAGGTACTGTCAGTAAAGCTAACACTGGAACTGCAGGCCGGACTTCTGGCATCTCATGTGTTTGGCACTGGAGGTCCTGTAAAAGTGAATGCTACCCACACTGCACAGGAATCACCATGCTATATGGTACCCATCCACTGAGTTGCCTCAGATTTACATGCATACGCTGTAGGGAAGAGGTATGTTGGTGGTTGTTGCCAACATAACTCGGTCTTTCCAGGTCTTTCCCTTAGTGGATGTGCAGATCAGCGGTCCATTCACAGACATTTGCTGCACACACCATAGCAGAGATAGCAAGTATGATGTATGCCTTGAATTAGGAAGTGCAACAGCTGCATAGACTATGGGATGACTTGTAGTACCTACACAGTGACCTGGTATATATGGACTTGGACACAGGTGCACAGGTCACTGGTAGCCCTCATGGAATCCACTGATGTATCCATGAGACAGGTGGTGATTGCACTCTGTTGTACATTCATGGGCCAATCTGGCCATGGCCACACAAGGATCCATATGCACAGATCACACATACTAATCCAGAAACCACATCACTGTTACACCTGAGTATAGACTTTCTCATGGCTGTGGCTGAAAAAGCTTATTACACTCTATGACTTGGACACCTTAATAGGTTGCCAGCTCTGATTCCTAAAGTTCTACACCTGCCCTATCCCCTGTTGGCCTATGGAGTATCACATCTAGTTGCAGCCATTGTCTAGGTTGTTGACACTGTCAATCTATGGGTTCATCAGGGATCCCATGCATGCTCCCAAAGTACCACACCATTCCTACCACAAAATAAATCAGACCCTGAAGCTGCAGGGCAATATGGTATGTATGGCCAATGTTCCTGACATGCTAACTGTCATGCTACTGGAGGATTTTATCCTTGGCTCCTCAATAAGCTACCCTCCAGAGTGGCTACTGTACCCACCTCCCTTAACGCTTCCTTATTGCTGTCACCCTACTCCAACTACGTAAATAATGATGACTGTGCCTTGACCACCCTCTTTTCTGGGTGGGAAAGGTAATGTCTGATGCACACCATTGCAGTCAGTGCACTGTAATGCATAATGTGTCTGTGACAATGCATGCATCAGTTTAATTTTGTGGTTGTCTTTGCTATGCCCCGTAGCTGTGGACCAAACCGTACCTCTTTGTCAGTGCCATAGTATATTGTGCCCACCTCTGCCTTGCATGAGGTGCCAGTGCATATGGTTCTTCTGATGAATCTGTGACTGGCTCCTTATCCACTGTTATGCCAAGTCTCTCAGGCAGTACTGTGAGGTTCCAAAGTTGCATCTGCTCGTGTATAAGCATATGCACACCACAATTATCTGGCTGCAGGTCTTATGGTGCAATGTACTACTAGATGCATCCAGGCAGATATACCCATCATCACCAGCAACACTCAACAGTGGACACCATTAAAAGTGATCTACTGTCTGCTTGAATGGGGATAGTATATCCTTGCAAATGTACCCACAATGTGTGCACCTATATGTGCCCCTACTAACTATTTAACCTTGCTGGAAGTCACCCAGCATGAAATACTGGCAGAGTTTGTGCATATGCCACATGCGGGAATTATGGGAGCTATATAGGTGGTACACAAACATATTGTGTATAAAACTCTGTTCATCAAACATCATCTGGCAGTTGATGGGAGTAGGAGCCTTTCCAGTTGTTGTATCAGATACCAGGTAGAGCACGTGAGGCTTTGATGACAATGTCAGTGATATCAGTGGCTCTCAGGCCTACAGAGAATTTGGCTATATTGTAAATTGACTGCATAGTGCTAATTTTTTATTTTGCTGTCCAAAGAAGCTGTCCATATATGTTCCTCCATATACTGCAGCACCATATGAGGGAATGAGGCAGAATCTCCAACGCTGATGTCTGTGAAACACCTAGCATGTCCCCTGTCAGACACTAAAATGTCTCTGTAGTCAGGATGACTAATGTTACACAAACATTCGTGTCATTAGGGATGGACAGTCCATGCAGCCCCATGATTCCATTCATGGATAACACATGTCTGCTGACTCCAATACGGAGTTCATAGCAACACAGTTCTGGTCATCAAGTCCTGGTCATGGTAGTGATGGCATGTTAGCTGCTGGCAGACGTCTGCATCACAAAGGCCAACAATGTGCATTGCTGAAGACATTGGCTTTGATAGCAGCTACTAACAATTGTTATTCAGCTAATGCTATTGCTATTCTTAGTATATTAGTTGGAGTGAAGCTCAAGCACTCCAAAAAACCTGACATTCAGAACAAATGAGCACCATGGATCACAGCACTGGATTTATATATCTCTGAATCGCTCTGCTTTGTTTGATTTCTTCATTTGCATATGTGATAAATTTTACTCGTATGGGGTTGGGATTATGCAATCATTTGCTTACATGAATACTGTGTTATTTAACCGGTCATGCAGTCACACTTCATACGTCTCTGAATCTCCAGCACATCACATCTAATTGCACTATTTCCCTAACTTTCGGCACTAATATTTATCAACCCCCCCAAATAATATTTCCAGTTTATAGAAGATTGCGAAGAGTGCAAAAGTGTGCACAAAATATAAGAGCCTAAACTTAGGTCAGCCCTGGGACTACCACAGCCTACAAAATACAGTGAAATTGTCACCATAGACCTACATAAACTAGAGCCACATGGCTGTGGTGGTGCAGAGGTTAGTGTTGTCACCTCACAGCAAGAGGTTCTCCGGTTCAATTCAAGGCTGGGGTGCCTTCTATGTGGAGTCTACATGTCTTTCCTGCAGTTACACGGGTTTTCTCTGGGTGCTCCGGTTTCCTCCCACCTTCCAAAGACATGCAGTAGGTGGACTGTACACTCTAAATTAGCTGTATGTGTGAGTGTGCATGTGAGTGATTAGTATGGATGAGCTACAGGGGCAAGGCTAGCCACCCAGCAGTGTACACTTTGGTTTAAGATAATTGTTACTGTTGAAGTGACATCCCAACCCCATGTGCAAAATGGGAAAAGGGGATGAGGATGGATGGATGGATGGATGGATAGCACCCTTTACATAACTTCTCATTTTACCTGTTTCAGTGAAGAAAACATTTGACCACAAATAAATCTTATGGAACCATGAAAAAAAAGTGTATTCACTAGTTAGTAAGTAAGTGTTGTGTTCATGAGTCTGCACAGTGAGAGAAATTCAACAAAAAAGAGCTAGGAGAAATATTTGAAAATTTGAACATTGAAACAGAGACTACAACTGAGTACAGCTTATAACGTAACTGATTCTTAAAAGACACAACTGAATGCTCACAGAAATCTTGTTAAAGGTAAACGAAAACAGCACATATGACTGAGAAACTGGCATAGATTGGGCTACTGGACTCTTAAGAAATGCTTAATGTTCAATGCTACAGGTCACATCAAGTGGTATACGGACAAACCCATATCTTCTGCCAGTGTTAAATGCTGAACTATGTACCAGTACTTGAGGTTACTATCATGACTTCTAAGATAAGACAGCATACCCTCACCCTGAATGTTGCATACATAGTATTTTCTGATACAGAATGCTCTGACAGAATTCCTACAGCCTTACACAGGTCACTATAGCCTACATCATAAAGGATACAGGATTGGGAACAAGGCATAGTATAGACAGGTAGACTACACAGGTCCCTAACACCTTGTGCCCAGGACAGCTGCCCTCTTCACCGCACCCTAGTTACCCTACTGACTACACAAAATGGAAGCATCATGGAGTTGTTATTGGACAAGACAACATGGTGGACTTTTTCAGATGCGAAGACATATGTGTGCATACATACCATTTGTGAATCAGGAGAGGGAGTAAGTGAGTGCAGAAGACAGTGAAGGAGATTTGTACTACAATGGACACCACTGGCAGGGCAATTAGGTACAGATTTTGTAGTCAAGGCTGTTGTAACAGACACAGTAAAGAAAAGGCTATCAACAGTGATAGAGAATCACTGCTGAAGAAACAACAAATGTGTGGTGTCCCTATATACTGAGTCAGCAATGTCAGGACAAGATCTGTAATACAAGGATAGAGAAATCAAAATCTGGAAAGGCATAAGGTAAAAATAAAAACTGATATAATGTCCAGTATGCTGAACCAAAGGAATATTCTGAGACTGTAGGCGTAGCTGATTTGACAAGGGTCAAAACTGTTTATGCTGAACCCACTAGGCCGTTCACAAGACAACCCAGATCCAGATGAGGATATGCCTGATGTGGAGGACACCTTTTATGATGCAGAACAAAAAGGACCAGCAAATAGCAAAATATCAGATTAAGCTAAATATGAGGGCAGGTTTTCCATGGGTTGGGTTTGGGTCGTAAAAAGATACCTACGGATATTGTGCCCAGAGCACATCTAGTGGTTACAAGTTTTAAGGACCTGGACAATTTGGACATTACAGACTACCCTACATGCTCTCTGGAGTCACTTAAATTGCCTCTCAATGCTGTCTGTCAATAAAAGTGGAATTTATACTCCACAGATATTAAATTGGCTTTCTTACAAAGAATCGAACAATCGTATACAATCTTTAAACATCTCCACAAGGAACTATGTCAGAGAATACTATGGAAACTAAAAATAAAATACTGAGTTTCAGATAATTTGTGTTATTGGCACAGTAAGATCAAATTGTAATGATGACAAAGCATCATGGGTGGATTCTTTTGTAATTTTTTCACATATAGGCGTAATAAAAGATTACAACATAAGTAGCAACTTGCCTCTCATGGTTTTTAGGAAGGACTGAAAAAAACTTTGCAACTACTGTGATTCCCCATCTAAAAATGTTTTTAGATTGACAAGTGTAGTGGAACAGACAGACAGAGTCCTGAATGTGAACCAGCCAACCTGCTTTTGATTAGCTGCTCGAAAGACTGATGGAGTGTGGGTATGGCCATCCTGGGGGGACAGATGTGCGGTAGGAGGGTGGGTATGTCTATCCTTGGGGAGACAGATGAGGGGTACGAAGGTGGGCATGTCCATCCTGGGGGGGGTGGCAGGGGGGTGGGTATGACCATCCTTGCATCCTAGGGGGGAGAGATGTGGGGTAGGAGGGTGGGTATGTCCATCCTGGTGGGAGAGGTGTGAGGTAGATATGGCTGCAAAATACACTAGTTCCCTTTAAAGAGTCATTAGGAAGCAAAATACAGGACCTGGGCTGAGTTGTTAAGGTTACTAAGACACCAATGGGTGTCAGACTTCCTACAGGACGTGCAAAATAAAATCAGTCTGGCATGGCCATTGTGAGCCCCATTACAAAGCATTTCACTTGTTCTCCTAAACAAATGGAAGAGGATAGGGCCATCATAAATATCCTCATAGCAGGGAGGTTGCTAGGGACACAAACAAGCCTCATCTTTGCTTGAATGATGGTAGAAATTGCAAGGACCAGAAGGGTGATGTTGACTTCTGAGTTCAAGAGAAATATTGTGATGATAGCTCTGAATTGTATTACTGCAGCCATCAATTAAAATTATTTATCTGTAACTTTCTCTAACTGGCTAAATTTAGCTGATGTTTTGCCCTTCACTTTTGATTTATTCATCTGCAGATTTTACTGAGGATTAGGTATGCTGTTTTATTTTAAAATTCTGAAACTGACTGCTGGAATCACTTTGCATTTGTTGCTGTGACACAACACGTACCTCAAGCTTTAGTGTGCCACAGTGCCAGTACAGCCAACCAGCTGTTTTATCTAAGACAAACACAAACTTCTTATCCCGTGTGTACAGAATAGTGTACCACTTGAATGCCCAACACAGCTTGAATTTCTTGATAGTTAAAACACCTACTGACAATATAAGATCACTCCTGAGCAAACTGTATATAGCAAGTTAATATGTGCCATGCAACTAATGCCTTTTACTGTTGCAATACATTTAGTAAAGAACTTTTGAGATCACTCTAATCTATATCTTCCTCAGTAAGTAAATAAAAACAATTCTAAATTCAACCTTTGTTCTAGCAACACCTGGCTTATTTAACTTACTAATGTATAATTTGGAGAAAATGTCCACAAATAAAATGATGATTCCTTCTGTATCAGTAATCAAAGCTTATAGCATTCAACAAAGCCAACTTACCCAATGACTGATGTCTATACCTTCACTTGAAATGATCTGCAGACTTCCTAGATAATGAGACTTTATTTTGTCTTTTTTTGCATTCCTTATTTTTTCCTGTGCTTATTACACATGCATTTTCACTCAAAAGGATTTTTCTTTATCTCTAACCAACGTTTTGATTTTTCTTTCTTAATAACCGTATCAACACCCTGTCCCACCATGGAGACCTACTGATTTCATAGTAGCTCCTACCTTTTTCAGATGGAGCATAGTTACTAATCTCAAAATCTGACCTGGAATAAATTTATTAATTTACTGGCATTTGTTTACCGGGAAAGTCCAACTGGGTAGGAGCCCATTTTCAGCGGAGGCATGGGGAGAAAATCTGCAAAGTATTACAAATTCTTGTAAGAATAATAATTATACAGTTATTAAAAATAATACAAAAAACAAATGCATTTTAAATAATCATAACAGACTAGACATAATATGAAAACATTGATTAAGAGTACATACAAGTTATACAACAATGATTTAACAATTAGAGAAATCTTAGCCCATTTACAGAAAAATTAAAGGTAAGTTATTATCATACAAGCAGGAATTGCAATATGAAATGAGAGAAAAAGCAGGCTTATGGTATATATTTAGAGAGAAAGCCAGGGGAGGGAAACTGACAGAAGTAAGGAAGAGAATGAACAAGGGAGAATAAGGAGATAGAAAGTATGAACAGGTATTTGTCCACATTTAGGGATGCAGGTTAGGAAGAAAAGACACCCCATTTTTTTTCTGTATTCCCACTGTAGAAAACCCTTATTCAGTCTCCCAGGCTGTTATAATTGCTACACCTACACTGTTGTTATGTTAAAAGGCCTCCGCTAGCTCAGTTGAATTGTTATCATGTTATCATGTACACTCCCAGCATTATATAGCCAGAATTGTACAAGCTTTCCTTAGCATGGTTTCTCATAGTTCTGTCTACAGAAAGTCTAAAAACTGTAGCTAATCACGTCAGTTTTTCTCCTATTACTTAGTTTCCCATGTGATTTAGACTGTGCCCATCTTTTATAAAACATTCTTTTCACTTCATCGTGTATTCCTGGATTATCATACGTTGATTTCCTGAACACAACATGTCTCCTTACTATGCTGCTTATCTTACTGGCTTCCTTTTGTAACCCTCTGTCATAGCTTTCTGCAGATAGTATGTTCATAAATGTCACTTATGCCGCTCTGGTACTACACATTTGTGTTTACACAGACACACAAAAACTTGTATAAGCATTTGCAATTATCTTGCTTTGTATTTTTGCCAACAACTTCTCCTCCTACTTCGTCCTCAGCCAGCAATGCTACCGCTCACATACAGATTACTGCATCACGGTTTTGTGCTACATCCTAACTACTCCAAGCCTGAAGGTAAGGAGGTGTGGTAATCAGTTAATGTAGCAATGCTGAGCTATTGTAATTTATGTGGGGGAATACTGCCAGTGGATGAAGGGAGAAAATGAATCTACACCTACACAAAAAACACTAATGCATCTTTATTTCTATGCTTTTGATGTTATGGAGTGAGTATTAAGTGTAACGTTAACAAAGTATTTTGCAAATAGTATGCCTATACGTTTTTTACCACAGCAGTGGCTTTTGCATGACATAAGACATGTGATTATGAGTGATGTGGTACTGCACTGATACATAAGCATCAAACACTAAGGAAACATTTCCTAAACTGAATATGTGCCTTTGATATAACCAAGTATTTTAACCAGACTTTCAGAATACTGATGTGGGGAACCATGTTATGAACTGTGCTGTGGTCATTGCACATTTTCAATTTGAAAGGTGATTTTATCATTACTCTCATAAGTCGCTTTCAGGACATGTTGTTGTGTCTTTCGGCTTTTCCCGGTTAGGGGTCGCCACAGCGGAACTCCGGTCCGCTAATGATTGGTAGTTGATTTTTACATGCTGAGTTACCAGCCCTAATGCACAACCTTCAATGAAGGTTCGCCCATTCATGCATATCTCCACACAGAAGACACTCTAGCTGAGAATCGAACTGTACAGCGTCTTACTGTGAGGCGGCAATGCTACCGCAGCACCACCACCGCATAAGTCGCTTTCAGGACATAAGTGTTTAATATCAATATTACATTAATTGTAGATCCCATGGATTCCATTGTAAAGCTTCATACCAGAAATTATAAAAATTTTCAAAATTATAAGCAGAATTTCATTAAATTATTGACAGCTTCTGAAGCCTAGCAGTTTTCTTTTCTGGAAAGAACATTACCATGTTGATGACATGGGTCATGAGATGGGGCCCTATAGGTGATTAGGTGATATACTGAAAATGTTAGGTGATATACTGAAAATGTCCTCCCAAAATACTGAAAGTGGTGAAGCTCTATGTAAACATTAACCTTATCAAACACAATGACATAAGCCAGCTAGTTCTCAAGCAAAGTGACTGCAGCTTGCCGAATACATGTTTTAGGAGGTTCGCAGTGTGAGTTATGGCACTGTCACTGTGCAGTTTTGTTCTGAATGGCAAGCTTGAAGTCAATGCATGGCATCATATTTATTTTATTTTATTCTGAATTTGTTAACCAGGGTATAGCACTGATCCCCTTGGATCTAATTCAGTCTCAGCAAAATAGATATATATACAGAGTGAATGATAAATTGCAATGTAAACATTTATTACATACAATGTGAATATTAGAGCTGGCTTAAGGATATAAAGGGAATAGAAATGTGACAATATATATAGAGTGACTGACAAAACATAATATATTCATGCATTACATACAGAGTGAATATCAGAGTTGGCATACAGAAAGAAACAATGAAATATAGTCAGGACAAGGTATGTAGATTGAAGAAGGGTAGGAAGAGATTAAGTTATATCATCACAGACAAAGAGAATAGTTGCATTTGTAATGTGCTTTTATTTCTGATCAGAAAATGGGGTATAGTGAATGATCTTTAAGATGAGAAGTGACCTTTGCACAGTTTGGGAGAAAGAACTGAGAATGCATGGTCTGTGCAGTGAAACTTAGTTTGTGGGGTTTGGAGAAGAAGACTTGAGTGGTTAAGGTTTCTAAGATTGTATGTTGATGCATGTCCCAATAATAATTTCTGAATACTAATTATTTATTTCTGAATAATAATTTCCTGACAGAGTTGTGAAATAATACTGGGGTACTTCAACAGTTTAATCGTATAAGTGCCATGTCAGGGACTTGGGTCCAGAATGTAAAGAAATGGGGACAGTATTGCCATTTACTGAAAAACCCTACAGAAAATTACATTAGTAAATAATGCATTTACCTGTTTCTACACTTTTGTGTCCTTGTAGAGAATACATGTTTCTAGTTGAGGAAGAAAATTCACATTAGGCACTAACCAAGAGGTGGATCAGAGCTGCCTTCCTCCCGCCAGGATAGGTGAGTTTGCTCAGTCCCACCTTCCCATCCTGATCTCCCAGCACCTGAACCATTAATTAAACCTTGGCTGACTGGCTCATTTTATCCCTTCATGCCACAGTAATGTATCTGCACTTGGATTTTTACTGATGCCCTACCCTTGTAGTTCAGACTAGAGGATCACAAAGTCTGCAAGATTAGACAACCCATGGTTGATATTGAGAAGTATGGGCTCGTTGTCAATGCAGACTCTATTTTTTTTTTTATCATCTTACATTTCGTGTTTTTATTTTATTTTTATTATGTTTTGTACACCGTCAGTGGTCAAAAGGTAATCCACTCATCTTTGAGGCTGGGAGATCAGAAGGCTGTGGGTTCTAGTCCTGCCCAGGTGCTTGTTTTTATTTTCCAGTACTGACACTGTGGTGTAACATAAAGGGAGTACTGCACTCCTGAGTTTGCCGTCCTTTGAATGAGAAGATGTTACACTGAGGTCTCATCTACCTAAGCTATTGGCAGCACACTTAAATGTAAAAGATCTTATAGGACTTACTGAAAAGAGTATGGATGCTTTATTGTTACTCTCTCAGTCAAAATGCAATATACTTCATTTTGATATATTTACTTTTTATACACCAAAACATGTAATTGTTTTTGTTATTTTCACCTCCCACCACCACCCTTTTTGCCAAAACCACCTCTTTACTTCATGAGATACATTTTCATTGTTAAACAGTTTATTATATAATTCCTAGTATGTATTCTTCAGTGTATATACTACAGGAAACTCTCAGTTAACCAGAACTCAAGCAACCAGCACTCTCAATCAACCGGCAAAAAAAAAAATTCTTAGCAATACAGTACAATTTTCATGTGTTGCACTTTCTGTGCCCCCTGTAGAAACATACCTTATGTTTTTAGACTTTTAGAGTTTTAAAAAGGAAGATAGAAATAAATTCCCTCTCTCCCCAACCTAAGAACAAGTCAAACCAAACAAATAGTTTAGGATACAGAATTAGTCGGGCCTATTTTTATTAGTAACTCTCAAGGAAGCAGAAACTACAGTTATCCATCATTTACCAATCCCCATGGGTGCCGGCTAACTGAGAGTTTACTGTATGTAATAATGAACAGTTGTATCTTATGTATTTCATTTTCTTCCCATATCTATAACACCCGTATAGTATTATATTCCTGTCAATGTCTGTAAAACATCCGACTTTAGCGTGTTCCCTAAATAATTTCCAAAACTCCTCAGTCATCTTAAATTCTGAAAACATGTTCCTTTGTTTCTTCTACTCTAAATGCATTACATAAACCTTTACCAGTAGCTTATCTAATAACCTTCATAAAAGTCCCCACAGTCATAAGAACTTCATATCATCCCTGCCTCCCTTTTTTGCAACCTTATTCTTATATTTGAAACCTTCCCATGTATAAGCAAAGACATTTTCCTTTCTTATACTCTTACAGCATTCCTTTCTTCCCTGTACTTCACCCTTTGTTTCCAATAATCTCTTACTCCAGTACTCCTTTATTTCCACACTCTCACTTTCTTTTTTCTTCAGCCCTCCTGCACATAATAATTATACTTACTGTGTAATAAACTGCCTAATAACTCTTCTTTTCTCTCTTTTACAGTCTTAAGAACCCAAAAACAGATGCATGGATGAAATATATATATACGATATAAACTACTGCATTTACTAAAATCTGTCCTGAATTCTCCTTACAATTACACACAATTCCTCTTTTCATAGGATGCAACCCTGAACCCCAGAAAAAGATAAATACAATCCCCAGTCATTCTGTCTCTAATGTCACTGGAAACATGTACCACATAAACTACCTTTATACATACATACATATACATATATATATATATATATGTGTGTGTGTGTGTGTGTGTGTGTGTGTGTGTGTGTGTGTGTGTGTGTGTGTGTGTGTGTGTGTGTGTGTGTGTGTATATGTGTGTGTGTGTGTGTGTGTGTGTGTGTGTATATGTATGTGTATATATATATATATATATATATATATATATATATATATATATATATATACAGTATATATGTGTGTGTGTGTATACATAACTTTTTCTTAATTATTCATTAGATTGCTACCTTCCTTATTCGTGTACAATCTCAGTCTGCTGATTCAGACTTACTTCCTGCAGTCTGTAACCCAATCCTAATGCAGTTGTCATGGTGCTATACATTGCCCTATCTTAACACCTTCCCAAAACATTTACTTTTCTTTGTTAGTTGTACTTTTAGTTTTTCAGTTATCCTTATAGCACAAGCCATCTCACTCATTATGGCTACATCTTATCCATATTCCATTTTCCATCCGTGTTTTGACATTGTGAACTGCTTCATGAACTAAATGTTGTGGCATATAACTGCATCTGTAAATATGCATATACATTTTACTTAGCATATCCATGTATCTGTAAATATGTTTCATTAATTTCTTATGTGATCCTATTCACCCCTGCTGTGCCTGCAAAAGTCCACTGAAATCAGTGCACTACCCTAGTAAACAAATATAAAAAATAAATAAATGAATAAATGAATAAATAGATAAATAAATTATACTTTCGATAGGTGCTTCCCTACCTGCAGTACAACCTCTCTCACTCAACCTTTATTTTTAACAGTTAAACCCCTTCCATTACTCCCCACCTTGCCTCAATCAGTTTCTGAAATGGTTTTCTATTACTGCATTCATTACCAGAAAAAGATACTCCTACTCAATGGACATGCTTGTAAACAGATGCACTGCCATAACTGTTGGACACTCATTAATTAAATCTGACCACAAAACAGTCACCTTCGAGCTGGCACTAACACCAGAACTCACAAAGTGTGAAATCAGACTACAAAACTTCATCAAGGCAAACTATACCCTCCTAGGTGAAAGTATAAATGCATTTCAAGCCTCACCCTATGCTGGAAGTGGTAACTATGCCTAAGCTTGCACTAAAGCCCTGTACAATCACTTGTATAAGTGTATAAACGTAAAAACAAGCTGCCATGGTGGACATCCAGCATCAACAAACTTTACAATAAAATCCATAGCCTCAACAGGCAAATAAGACAACTTGTCAAATCCTCTAAGGGCTCCTTTGAGAGAAACTTAGCAAGTACAGCCAGGGTAACGATAAGGCCTTTTACAGCTATTTATGTAGCTGACAGCAAACTTGCTAGCGGATAGGTTTGGTGAAACTTTCACTCCCTTATTCCCTCCTAATTTATCACAAACCTTGCTATCTTCTAAACAGGCTAAAACATGAACTAGTATCACCATTATGCAGAATGTATCATTATGGACCTCATAAAAAAAGACATAGATGACCTCCAGACCCTGGAATCTACCCAATTCAGCTTCATCAAGGGCAGATCCTGCCTGTTAAATCTGATGGACATCTTTGAAAATGCAACCAGGGCCACTGACAAGGGAAAATCTGTGCACACAGCATACCTCAACTTGGCAAATCCTTTTGACACAATCCCACATTCAGGCATTACTTATAAACTTAGCATACTGAATGTAAACATCAACCAGCAGACCTGTTACCAGTGGGGTGCCACAGGAGTCAGTGTTGGGCCCCCCTACTGTTTGGTATAAACTTCTCAGAAGTTCAGGTCAAAACTAAGGGGTTGTGGCTGACCAAGTTTGCAGACAACTGCAAACTAGGCAAAATCATTGAATCTCCAAATGATGTCAGTATACTCAAAGAGGGTCTCACGCAGACCACCGACTGGTGTATTAGTCACGGTCTCAAACTGAATGCAAAGAAATGCATCATTATTCCCTTCAGCTCAAACAATGTCCCTTCACACTATCAAAACAACAATAGCCTAAGTACCCATGAAGTTGTAAGGGACCTGGAATCACAAGTTGACTGCAACCTTAACTTTGACCACCATGTGTCTACTGTAGTAAGAAAAATTTCTATGTAGCACACATGACTAGTAAAGGCATCACCTTGAGAGCAAAACAGGGTATAACCCCTCTATACTCGGCACTAATCTGGCCCATAATTGAGTATAACGCCCCATTATGTATTTATTGTACAAAGCATCTGCAACTGGAGAGACCTCAAAGGTTTCTAACAAAAAAGATCAAGGGGCTCCAGCATGTGCTTTACACAGACTGACTAAAGTCCCTGTCACTATACTCTGTGTTGTATAGACTTCTTAGGGGAGACTTATGGCTGGCCTACAGAGCAATCCAAGACCCAAACCTAATGAACTTGCTGCATATCCGTAAATCAAATGGGTCTAGGGATACCCTTTCCAGGGACTTAAATATGACCTGTGACTTAAATAGGACATGCTGGAGGGACAGATTTATTTCCCAGTGATTGCCATATCTTTGGAACAGGCTACCAATTCATGTTTAACAGAGCACCTCTATGACACTATTCAAGAGGTACCTCGACGAGTGGATGGGGCACCGCAAATTCTTACCGGGGATAGAGCCCACAACCCTCATGGACATGGGCAGTCATCACTAAATCCAATCTTGGGTATTAACTAGCATTTTCATGGCATTACATTGGGATGAAACAGCTAGGCTCAAAATGATCTCTGTATTGATAGCCTAGTAATTTCTTATGATCCTACGATCCAGTCATTTACCATAAGTCTCACCCGTTATTGTCACACATAGACTTTACCACTTCAATTACCTTTTCTCAGAAACCATATTTGCTCAATATAACTGAAGTGTGGGCATGACATACATTATAAAATGCTTTTGCAACAATGCATGTCACCAACAACCCCCCATCTAACAATACTGTTTATCATCATTTTACATGCTTATCTTTAACCTCAAACACCCCTTTGTCTATAACTAGGCTAGGATGGAGCTGAGGAAGTGCAGTAAGAGGATGGAAGGGGGGTTGTTCACTGAACTTTTGGATGTGCTTTAATACGTCCATGCCCCCTTACATTTGTGAAATTCCCCGCATTATTACCCTAGTCCAATCTCAAACACTTTTGCTTGTTTGGAGATTTCTGTATTTGCAGAACTGTAACAAAATTGCTTAACTGTAACAAAACACTGCAGTGTACAGAAGTGGCGTACCAGTAGCAAGACAAGACCTAACAAAAATATAAGAACTAATACAGCGTATTGATATAAGGTGCAAATATTTTATCCACTCAGGAGCAAAGGTAAAAAAGTTAGTTTACAAATTCTACAATACTGTTTTGAATATTCAACATGTTTTTGTTAAAATGAAATGATTGCAAATAGATAATGGTACTTACAGAGCAACTTAGTGATTGCAAAAGTATGCAGATAAAAGTGATAGCAACATCAAAGGTATGGACTACAGCAAGAGCAGTAAAAAGTACGAGAAAAAAGTCACAGAGGAACGTCTCTTCAGTTAAAAGAGTTAAAAGGCTTCAGAAGACTAGCAGATCCAAAATTTGCAATAAAATTATATCCTCTAAAGAATATAAACAACAAGAAAGGAGATAAGTGGAAGAGAAGACTAAGACATGGAAAGGGCATAGTTCTCAATCTCTTCACAAAAGAATCAAAGACCAAAGGCCAAAGAAATCAGAACCACAACACCCTAAATCAAGGGCATTTTATATAATGGTATTATTCACCTAGAAAGGTGGTAGACTGAATGGAATTAGAAGTAGCACACATTTCTTAAGAAGTCAGCACCTGTTATTACTGACACGAGTAATACTAGTAACAGGCTGGAATCCTTGTAACTGATAATAGAAATCTCATATGTTAGGAAACACAGCAGCACTATCAGTCAAAATCAAGGAAGTCACAGAAAACCAGGAGACGCAGAAACCTATAAAAAGGTGCAAAGCAATGGGAAGAGGAAGGTGCTCATAAGGGAAAATTGTTAGGAAATGGGATGAAGTGTAACGTGAAAGGGGTGTACCATCATAAGGAATGGTGACAGGATAAGTTCCTTCCTCTACAATAGATAACATTTAGGGGAAAAAGCAAACTATAGTGTATAAGGAAGGACATACGCAGAGAAGTGGCCTGGCAATAGTATAAACAGCAAGCTTCTGAGAAACAGAAGATGACAGTAAAAATGAAAATGATTATATCGAGATCATATACTCTCTTCAGCAAAAAGTAGGAGCATTCTGCAAAGCCATGCCCTTGAGTCTGACTTTGTGTTTTAACAACATCTCCCATGATTAGGGCAAAGATGTATACTAAACAACCACAACTGTGTTGCTTAATATGTAATGTGTGTGCAGTCTAGAAGCTCACAGCTTAAAAACAAACAAGTAAAAGGAAATGAACAGCTGGTCTGAGTCAGTACAGACACCTTTATATATTTACACCAAAGGAATAGCAGCAGACAAAGAGAAGCCAGAATAAATCCTGCACCTGGCAAAATGAAGAATATTTTGCAATACAGCAATAAACTCACCACCACAAAGGGGGTGGTTGATTTTACAATTTGCAATGTTTCTGTATCATTCTGTATCATTCAAATAAGCAGCTTTTTTTTCAGTCTTAGACTGTTTTTTTACAAGTTACTCAAAGAATATGAGGGATAAAAGGCTGGCCATTTTTAGTGAAATACAAAGAAATACACAAGTTTAACAAGTTAATGCATGTTGTCAAACAAAAGGCAATCAGAAAAGTAGCCAGAAGGACAAAAGTTAATTTTTGTTGCTATAGTAGGGAAAGGAAGAAAACAGATGGGGACAGTAGGAGGCCTTAAATAGAAAGATATGCAAGTAAAGCATATAGTAGCACAAAAAAAAAAAACACCAGTTGGCAGATCAAAATGTGGGAATAATAAAATAATTAAGAATTATGAAAGGAAGGAGATGACCAGTCCATACAAAAGTGCCATTAAAGGAATTCAAAAGAACAGAGGAAGTATAACAAAGGGACTACATATATATATATATAAAACCCCATGTGAATTACAGAAGGAGACCATTCTGGACACACTGTGTGTACTAGGAACAGCTCCTCTTGGCTAACATCAAAGACTGAAACAATACTAATCTCATGAAGTCTAATCATACCCTGACCTAGGAATGTGGTACATTCCAGATATGGTATTAGAAACCCAAAATACTTGGGGAAATTAAACTAGGAGGATAGACAGAATGCATCCTATAATGTTAAAGGAAGCATGGATGTAGTCAGGCATATGCCATGGTATATACTTTTTAAAAAGTATTTTGTGAAATGAAGTATACCAGAATTTAAATTTTTAAATAAAATGTGGTATATTTATCATAGTTCTTGTTTATATACTTTAATTACTCTTTTGTTTTAGAATGTCTGACTGGTGAATTGGGGTCCTATTCATCCTGCCCATCCAATTTTTAAAGCTGGAATACACTTCCAAAAATCCTGGGTTTGCCCCTGAAAGGAAGCGTTTGCTGTTGTAATGGATCCAGAAGAGCAAGTGCTAAGGATAAGGAAGTTGTAATGAAACACCAGTCGTTCTTACTTCACAAAGTATAGTCAGTATGTTATCCTGGATTCCCAAATAACAATAGCCACTGTAGTACACAGACTGAAAGAACACAGAATCAAACCCAGAAAGACATATCAAAAAACCTCTCTGATGGGATGATAAGGTGGACAAGATCTCATGGAAGCAGTATATGCATTAACACGAGTTTACTAAAGTCTGCAAGTTAATGCTCCACAATTAGGCACACACATAACTTGGACAACCAGGAATTCACTAATAGTTTGACAGATAATGTTGAATGACTAGCTGAATAATACAGAGGACTATTTCTTAGCAAACATATCTTTAGCCTGCAGAACAGAAGATAGCTACTAGGGTGCCACAGAAACTGGTCCTTGGGACAGCCACAATTTCTAATTCAGGAAGGCTACAAACTGCCTGTAGACGAATCTGTAGCTTTGCAGATGTCATTGTGATCTTCCACTGGGCAGACACTAAAGGAAGAGTGCAATCATGAGGAAAGATAAAAGGAAATAATTCTAGGCGTGGTCTAAACCGTGGCAGCTAAGATTTAGGGCAAATAACTCAAAATCCTGCATTTCAGGCAAAGGAGGAAGGTAAGTACATATAAAGAGGTCGCTACTAATGTTATACATCAGGTGTGCTAAAAGCAAAGTACCAAGAAAATGAGAGAAGACTCTAAGGATCCTGAAATGCAAGGGACCAGATCTTACCAGGAGGAAAAAGAGGAAGGTAAAGAGGACATTAAATCACAGTATTACTGCTGAAATTTTAGTTGCAATGATCATGACCACAGAGAAGTAGATGACAGGCAATTCAAAAACGTGCAACAGAAGGCAATGTTTTGTATTACAATGACTTCAGGAAAAACTAAGGGATTGTAAAAATGTGCTCTCCATGGTAAACACACGAAAGACATGACAAGACCTTCAAATATATTACTGGAATTAATCTATGTGAAAACAGTCCCTGAGATTCAGAAAGGTTTACTGCGTTGTTGAATTTTATCTTGGAAGGTTTCCACATCACGGCAAGCCTTTCCAGTTCAGAGAATGCTCTACTGATATGGATTTCTAATAGTGGGCATAACATGGACAACGGTCTTGAAGGCAAAGCTGCATGCTAATGTGTCAGTGTGAGGATGTGACTAATGCTGATTAGCCATGTGTGCTCCCCCAGAAATGTTCACGGCTTCTGTTTAATTTTGGGAAAGTTGGTATTTACCCATTGACTCCTATGGGATTACTTGTGGTATAAGTAAGTACAGCAGAGATGTGTGTGTGTGTGTGTGTGTGTGTGTGTGTGTGTGTGTGTGTGTGTGTAAGGGAGTGCCTGTGCTATTGATGTGTGAGCTGCTGGGAAAAGTGCAAGCATGGTCAAGTCTGACAGTATAATCACACCTCTCAACACTACAGATTTTCGCAGAATGTCCAGATTTTTGCATCAAATTTTTGGTCCATTTTTCATAAATTTATGTTTTTCTGGCACGTTAGTGGCAAATCATTACAGATTGAAGTTAGAAAATAATGACAGACCTTTGAGTTTCCGACTATTTGTGCTAATGCAAAACATGTTATTCTATCAACTTAAAGTTTGTAAGAGCAATATTCAAAAATCGTCCCTCTTTTTGTGCCTTTGTCCGACTTTCCTTTATGGCTTTGTCCAGATTTCTTGTTCTAAGCGGTTGAGAGGTGAGTATAATGTTCAGTTCAGAAACATGGCAATGAGCTGCTAATGAAGTGTTTCTTTATTAGACTTTACCTCGTCACTGAATCAGAGAGGTTTCTCTGTCACACTAAATGACCAACCTGCACTGGCCAGTTAGAATGTATAGATACTACTTCTCAACTGTCCCTGATTTTGACTCAAATTTTATCTCTGTCCCTCTTAATCCCTCCTAAAACGAGTGACTTTTGGAGGAAAGGTGGTGAATTACACTTAATGAATAATGACAATAATTAAGAGTTATAGACTTCTTTTACTTCAGAAAATGTGTATTAATTCATATGCTCTGATTCTGTCAGTGTTTCAAGTTAATAGCACTAATATTTTAAAAGTGTTCCTGATTGTCCCTGATTTTTTCTTGAATTGTCACTGATTCTGTTGAAATTTGTCCCCGATTGGTTGAGAGGTCTGATAGACAGGATCTCTATGAATCCCAGCCAGTACCATTCAGAACCTAGTGTTGCAGGACGAAGGTGTTTCTACTTCTTGCGACAAAACAAGAATTCACCAAAACTTCATCGACCAAAAACAAAATAACATAAACAGATCATACTAAATCACACAAATGAATCACACTGCAACATTGCATTTTCAGTAGTAACATGAAATAAAGTCATTAAATTACTTTTTATAACGAGAAACCTAAAGATGCATTGCCAGTTATGTAAGAATTGTAAACAATAGATTATCAAATTTTCATTTTCAGAAGAAGGGTACCAAAACTTAAAAGGGTTACCCTAACTGTGAAAATGACTGCAGCTCAAAACCAAAACAAATACACCTTTTTTGCCACTATATGATAAATCTTTGAAGTGTTGCATTATTTCCTACCAGTACAGCTTAGCAGTAGTAACTTACATGCATTAGTTATATGTGTTTTAACTACTACATCCTTCCTAATTGTCTTGTTTTAATACCAACTTATATTTGCCACTAATACATTATTTAAGATTTTCCAGTATGCCTGTACTAATTCTCAGACTTCAGTAGGTAGCATTTAATAAACATCATCCTGTGTGTGAAAAATGTAACGACTTGTGTTTTAGTAATAAAAAAGCAGAATCAGATTAGGCCAAAGGACTTGGTATAAGCCGGAAGAGGGGAAGGTGCACATTGAAATGTTATAATCTTCCATCCTGGGATCTATATCATATGAGCGAATCGCACAAATTGCGAACGCTCAGAATATCGAATGTACTGGACCTCGACTGCAGCCCCCCACACCTCCTGCTAAATATATATTTCAACTCTGAGATCGCACTACAGTGAGAAAAGTGCAATTATACAACAACCCCCCATTAATATTCCAAAACGTGCATGCTGATTGGTCAGCATGCACGTTGTAAATCAGACTTATACTAATGAAAAAAGGTCCAGTTGCCCGGACTTTTTCCATTAGTATAAGTCTTTTTTTTACAGCAACGGAGAACGCAAGATCTTCGTTGCTTTTTAGACACTGTCTCGCTATGTTAAAGGAGTTTAACATAGCGAGACAGCTTTAAAAAAAGTAACGGAGATCTTCCTTTCTCCATTGCTTTTTTAAAGCTGTCTTGCTATGTTAAATGGGTTTAACATAGCGAGACAGCTTTAAAAAAAAGCAACAGAGATTCTCTGTTGCTTTTTTTAAAGCTGTCTCGCTATGTTAAACTCCTTAACATAGCGAGACACTTTGTAAAAAGCAACGGAGAGCTTGCTTTCTCCGTTGCTTCCACCCACAGCTCTGATGTACTGCGTAAGCATACGCATGCGCAGTACATCAGAACTGTCATGGAATACCAGACAGCTGTGGAAGGGCAGCACGGAGGCATTATACAATGCCATTATTTAAGAAAAGTAAGTATTTTTTTTCTTAAATAATGTCATTGTATAATAGCAATAACCAACTTCTGGGTGCGGGTAATGCTGGATTTACCCACGGTTGTCTTTGTTTGCCCACTCGGGCTTCATCCTCGTGACCAAACCAGACCAACTGTGGGTAAATCCAGCATTACCCACACCCAGGCATGGGTTATTGCTTAAATTTCCCATTCTTCACTATACCACAATCTCAGAAAAAGCACTTTGAGGTCCGGTACGTTCGATATTCTGAACGTTTGCAATTTGTGCAATTCGCTCATATGATATAGACCCCCATCCTGTACCCTCGAATGTGGAGAGTGGAAGACAAATCCTCACAAAGCTGAGAATATATCAAACAGGAGCTTAAGGTTTAAATTTGAAGCAGCACGCTGCATGTGTGTACCCATGGAAGCTGTAACTCAGTACAGCGTAGCAGCAGTGGTACCCAGATCCATTCAAGAGCATAATTTGTATACATAAACAATCTGTACATCACCATTCAATAAGTGTTGGGCTTACAGAGAGACACAATATATATCTACTACAATTCTATCATGGATATGGAGTAAATTTACACTTTGCAATCCAGAGGTATTGTTTTAGACTAACTTCTATACATTTAAAGTGTTTTATTATACTGACTGCATTGTAGAATCTGGAGAGCTAAGTACAGCCAAAGTTTACAAGTATTTATTTATGTCGTTGTTTCAATTAAAAGCTTTGTAAACCTTTTTGAATCCGTGGGCCAACTAGATTTAGTGTTTTCCCCAGTCATGTCAGGCAAGGCTCTATAGACTTTAATTGACGTGTCTGTGCACACAGAGCAGGCATCCATTAAAGTCTATGGAACCATCCTAAGTTTTTCCTGAGTTGATGTCACGTAATTTAAAGATCATTCTCATTTCTTGGTGATATCAGCATGGGAAAAAACAACTTTCAAAAGGCTTCTGTTTTTGTCTCTTTTGTTGTGCTGTACATTTAACAAAAATATTCTCCATTTGAATGAAGACCCTCGTCAGTGCTTCCTGCAATGGTGCAAAAGGTAAGTCACGCAAGTGTGATAAAGCACTTTACTGAAGAGCACACTTTACTTTCAAGAATCGTGCTACAGCTTGCTAAATATTTGCTTTAACAGAGATCAGCCCTCTCATTCAAAGTTTTGTAGTGTGTAGTACAAGATGCCATAATACTTCATTTTAAGTTATTTTCAGATCCTGTGGCCATTGCTTTAGCTCTTCTCTCACATATACATTCCATTTTACTTCTGAACTGCTGAATATAATGGACATTTGTAAATTCTTATTAAAAGCAGAAAAGCATACATTCATAGTTCAAATACTTTTGCCTGTGTGTAGCACAATCTGAATACACAGCTATTCAATACCTTGTGCCATGTTTCTGTCTTTTTTTTTTTTTTTGATTGATAAATGAATATGAAGAGCAATGGAATGTAAGATGGGAGACAAGTAGTTCAGATTCAGATCTGGATGCAGCAGAAATGACTGGGTGTTTGCAGTGAGGCAGATGTTTGAGAAGAAGCTAGAGATGAGAAAAGAGTCCAACTGGGCATTCCTCGACTTGGTGAAATCATACGACAATGTTCCAAGAAAGCTGATTTGGGCAGTCCTGCAATGGTTCAAAGCCCTAGAAACATTGGTAGAATTGGTGCAGGCTGTGTATAAAGACCCAGTGACTCAAGTACAAACAGTGTTTGGTCTCACAGAGGGGATCCCTGTGGGAGTGGGTTTGTATCAGGGTTCAGCTCTGAGTCCACTGCTGTTCATACTGGTGATGGACTACATTTGCAAAGAGGTCAGAGGGGAAGAGATGAACAAAGTTGCTGTATGCAGATGATGTGACATTACAAGACTCTGTGTAAGAACTTCAGCAAAGGACAGGGGAATGGAATGCAAAACTGTAGACACACATGAGGTGAAAGTGAGTACACATAAGACAGTGGTAATGGGAGCAAATGGGGGAAATGAAAAGCAGCTGCGAAATGAGATAGACGGTAGAACAGTGGAACAGGTTAACAGCTTCATGTATCGGGGAGGGGTAGTCAAGGAAAAGGCAAGTCTGAATGAGGAGGTCAAAGCTAGAATCAAATGTGTTACAGCCAACTGGCACAAAGCGTCAGTGATAGTGTATGAAAAACGAACGCCAAAGGAAGTGAAAAGGAAGGTGCACAAAACAGTGCTGAGACCAGTACTACTGTATGATACAGAAACCTGGGCAGTAAAGGGAAGTTGAGGAAACTTGAAGTGAAGGAGAAGTGCCTGAAAAGGGTGGTAGGATGCATACTGTGGGACAAATGAAGAAATAATAACATCAGAGCAGAAGCCAAAGTAGCTCCAGTAAGAGAAAAGTCAAAGAGAACAGATTACGGTGGTTCAGGCACATGTGCAGGAAAGCAGAAGACAATCTGATGAAGATGATTTGGGACAGACAGGAAGAAGGCAAGAGGAAGTGAGGGCATCCAGCAAAGTTGTGCATGGACTGTGTGATAGGAGACCTGTGAGAGTCAGGCATTAGTGTTGAAGAAGGTAGGTGAGTGGCACTGAATTGAGAGACATGGTGACAATTGACACCCCGACACCATGTAAAAAATGGGAAAAAAGGGGACTGATGATGATGATGATGATGATGATGTTTCTGCCTTTTGTCAGCTTAATTATACATTTAGGTTCATAGGTTCATAGGTGGGTACTAGGCTATCTGCCCAAAAGCATTTATAAGCCTAGCCGGAATGTGTTGGTTTTCGCCGCCCTCTTAGATTAGTTCCCTGTGCCTCTGTCCAGCACAGCCATTGAAGTGATCCCCGAGGTAAACTTTCTGTTTCCCATCCACTCATCAAGGTTTCTCTTGAAAAGGGTTAGCTGGGAGCAATGTCTAATGTAGATTGGAATCTTGTTCCAGAGCATGGGAAGTCTCTGGGACACAAATCTATCCCTCCAGCATGTCCTATTTATTGTTGTGGTGAGGTTTAGATCCCTAGAGCATGTGGCTCGGGGGGATATGTTTTTTTAGGTGGAGCATGTCCATCAATTCTGGGTTGGAAATGCCCTTGTATGTCAGGCAGAGATCACCTCTGAGTAGGCGGTATGCAACCAAGTACAGCTGGAGTTTCTTCAGTTGAGCTGCATAGGGCATCTGTTTGAGGCCAGTGATCCTCTGTGGTCTTTCCAGCTATTGCAGGTGTCTTGTAAGGTATATACCAAATGGAGCATTGTACTCTATGATGGGTCTGATGAGTGATGTGTAGAGGGGCACAATGACCTCTTTTGATCTGGATGCAAACCCTTTTGTGATTAGGTGGGCCACATAGAAGGATTTTCTATCCACTTTGGCAATGTGATTATCAAAGGAGAGGTTACTATCTACTTGGGTTCCCAGATCCCTTATTATGTTCTTTTATATTTAGGGGGCTACCACCTATGTGGTAGTTTGTGGGTACTTTCTTTTTTCCAAAAGGGATAACTATGCACTTTTTGGCATTTAGCTTGAGGCCATGGTTTTGACACCAGGTATCTATCTCAGTGAGACACTTTTGGAGGATGTCTGTGTCAGCCGGAGAGTCAATTATAGCCCATAGTTTGCAGTCGTCAGTGAACTTGGTCAACCATAGTCCTCCTGTGCTTGTCTGTACCTCTGAGAAGTATATGCTGAATAGGAGGGGTCCTAGGACTGAGCCCTGGGGAATGCCACTTGTAACAGGTTTAGAGTCAGACCTAGCTCCTGCAACTCTTACCATGTGGGTTCTGTCCATGAGCCAGTTGACAACCCATCTTGTGACATAGGGGTTTATGTTCAGGCCGGTGAGCTTGTCTATAATACCTGAATGGGGAATGATGTTGAAGGCCATTGCAAGGTCTAGGTCACTTTCCCTCGTCTATAGCCTTGGTAACTGTCTCAAAGAACTCCACCAGGTTTAGGAGGCATGATCTGCCCTTAACAAAGCCGAACTGGGTAGGGTCCAGTGTTTGGAGGTTCCCAATGTCTCTGTTAATGAGATCCATGATGATGCACTCCATAGCCTTGCAGACCAAGCTAGTCAGGCTTATAGGGCGATAGTCCCTGGGGTCTGTGGCGGCTCCACCTTTGTGGAGCAGAATAACCATTGCTGTGCACCACTCTATGGGCATGTAGCCTGTGTTGAGGCTGAGTTTGAACAGTGTGTTTAGGTGAGGGGTTAGTTCATCTTGGTGCTCTTGTAGGACGCAGCCTGGGACACCGTCTGGTCCCATTAATACTGTGTTTTTGGCTATGGAGAGAGCTGTATTAACCTGTCTGTGATTTCAGGGCCACTACATTATTCTGGTATGGTTATGGGCCCTTTTGGGAGTGAGAGGGGGGTGAAGTTTGCACTGAACCTGTCTGCCAGGATGTTGGCGATGTCGGTCGGTTCAATATATTTTGTGTCATTCTGCACTAACTCTGAGGTGATTATCTTTGGAGTCCTTGGCAATTTTTTTTTAGAAGTTAGCCTTGGATGATTTTATGAGGGATCGTAGTTTCTTGGTGATACTGATCAGGGATGTCTTCCCTTCTTGGGATTTTACTATTTTCTGTACTAGTTTCCTCCTTCTATTGTACAGCTTGTTTATGGCAGGAGTCCACCAGACTGGTTTCCTTTTCTTGGAGGAGTGAGTCTTGGTTTTGCTTGGGATAGCATGATCCATGCATTCTTGTTGGTGCCCATAGAGTGCATTAGTGAAGGACTTTGCAGCTTGGACAGCGTTATCCTTTAGCATGGGGGCTTTGAAACTTTTCACCTCAGTCTTAAGTAATGTGAAGTTTGCTTTTGAAAAGTTTTTCATGGTGGTTTCTTTGACCGGGGGTGGGGGCGGAATGTGGATACCTAGAGAGATTAGTTTATGGTCAGATCTAACCAGCGAGGGGTTGACCTCTGGTGTGGAACACCATTCACCCATCTTGGTGATGACCAGGTCCAATATGTTGTCACCTCTTGTGGGGGTGTTAACCAGTTGATTCAGGGCATTTGAGTTTATAAATTCTAGGAAATGTTGGGCAAGGGAGTTTGTACTAGAGTAGTTCTCTCAGATAATGTTTGGGTAATTGAAATCACCCAATATCAGGGTGTTTGGTAGGACCTTTATGCTTCCCAGTTTTTCCAGAAATGCAGAATGGGGGTCCTGGGACATGGTGGGTGATCTGTAGCAAGCTACAATTTGAATTGCAGTTTTGCCCGTTGTTAGTTGCACGTGGATGATCTCTGAAGCATCGTGCTGTGCCACTAAGCTGGATGTAAGGGTATCCCTGATTAATATGGATACACCCCCGCCTTTTGTATTTCGGACTGGGTTTTGTGGCTGAAATGTATGGTATGAGTTGCAGCCTGGTAGTGTTGGGGTGCTCTCTGTAGCCTTAAACCAGGTTTCTGTTACTGCACATATATCGATTTTCTCTATACTGAGGAGTGCCTCGAGTGCATGCATTTTGAGGTTTAGACTTCTGGCATTGAGTAGCATTATCCTCAGTTTTTTGTTACTTGTGCTATTTACGGCAGTGAGTTTGTCTTTTGAGCCTTGCCTAAAAAAGGCACTATGGGGGTGGCAAGAGCCTTGGCCAGTATTTGAAAGCCTAGGGGTGACAGGTGCAAGCTGTCTCTAGAGAAGCATTGTGGCTTGTTCAGCATGTCATCCCAGGCTGACAGACACTGGCTCCCCTTTGAATGACACCAGAAGCTTAGCCAATTGTTGCAATAGATAATTTTTTCTTTATACCATGGTATCATTCTTGGTGAGGGCAGGATGCTACTCAAGGTCAGGGTCATACTGGCCTGGGCTACGTGATCAGAGAGCTCCTCCATGTCTCTTTTTATGTAGTCCAGGGAGGTATGGCTCAGGTCATTCACACCAACATGGACAATGACAGAGTCATATTTGTACTTGTTCTGGAGTGACCTGAGTGCTTGTGTTATGTGGCGGATCTTGGCACCTGACAGGCACCTAACAGTAACCGCCTCCTTGTTCAGCCTAGTGAGTGGGATGTCAATGTGCCTGACTATAGAGTCACCTATTACTAGTGTGTTAGGTATGTTATTTTGCCTTAAGGGATGTGATTGCGTGGCACACTGGTTTTGTGAAGTATGCGTTTCATGGTTTGTGTTGGGGGGGTGGAGGTTGCTTGGATATCTGCTTTGGAGGTCTGTTGCATTTGCAGATTTTTAATTAGAGCCTCCAAGTATGTTTTTGTGTATTTATGTGTGTTTTTTGCCGGTGCTGGTTTCATAGGTCTATGTGAGACTGGTGGTGTGATGCAAATAATTCCCTTCTCCTCTTGACTGTCTGGTCCAGTCTTGGGTTGAGAGAGTTTAGCCTCCAGTTTGGCTATATAATTGCATCTCTTGCATGTATTAGTGTTTTGTGGTAGGAGGAGAGGGTTGTCTGTGTACATGAGGCAGTTGTAACATTGCCTCAAAGTGCCCAGATTCACCAGTTGGACCGGAGAGTACACCTGAAACTGCCCTTTGGACATGCCTGGATAGGTACAGTGAACTGTTTTACTGATTAGCTGGTAAATTACATCTAAATCCTACCACTATAATGCAGAAAAGATTATACATTTCTTAGCTGCATACACATCTCTATTTTTTAATTTTTTTTAAATATCAAGGAATGGTAGCATGCCAGATGGTGGTATTCTGTTGAGGGGCATGTTGTTGGCTCCATACATTATCAGAATGCTATACTGACCCATACAAATGGCTGAAATGAACTTACCTCCCCCAGAGAACCATGTTAAAGTGTATCTCTAAGATTCACTGAAGTAAGTTTCACTGATATATTTTCGAAGGCTGTGAATCAATGTTTTGTATCATAATGAAAATATATGTATTCCAAGAAAAGTATGGGATTTAAAAGGAATAGCAAATCATTATCGGACTTTCTGTATACTAAGTGTTTATACCTCTTAACCTCTTAGTGCAAGAATTCTGGAAAAAAAAAATAATGGGGATAGGACAAAGGCCAAAATCAGGAACATTTTTATATATTGATTTTATAAACTTAGAAAGTTGCTAAAATAACAAAATGATTGGGAAGAGGGATTGGATAAGCAATTCACAGAGACAATGAGGGTTATATGTATGTCTCCCAAATATGCAACAAAGTCTAGATGATTTGGGATCTTTCCTGGAAGTGTTTACACAGGTATTTTTATACCCCAATTAGACTCCAAATAATTTTTCATCAGGTGGATAGCAAATGTTGGAGGTGTGATGGGCAAGAAGGAGGTAGCAGGGAACATATTTACTAGAATAAAATAATATTTACTAGAAGTAGTGACTATGGTAACAGAGATAAAACAAATGAAACTGGGATCTTTAGAAAAGGGAAGGAGCAAACTACATAGGAAAAAGTGGGAATTGTGAGAACAATATATGCAGAGCAGGAATGAGGTTTAAGAGGCAGGATTTAAATGAGCCATATAATGCTTAACCGACAGTGACTGGATGGTTTATAAGTGATGTGTAATGTTTACAACTACAGTTGTTTCAATGGTGTCTGTGAGGTAAACAATTTGCAACTAAAGTGATGTCATTTTGTATGTTTTTCATTTATAAAAATGTAAGATTGCCTTTGTCATATGTGTAAATTTAATAAAGATTTTTGGGAAAAAACCCCAAATAATTTGCATTAGCATACGCTTTCTAATGTTGTAAAGTCTAAAACTTACGTGGCTGTCATTTAATGATACAAGTCCTTAATGATTTGCTAGAAATCTGCAAATTTTATGAGGAACAATATATTAGGCAAGAAATGTAGACTGTCTGCAAAATTCTGCACAACTGAAAAATAATGCAACTTTTGAAAACTGTGTATAGCAGGCAAACGTCTTGTTACAACAATGTAGAAAGAAAAGTTCATAGTATCTAAACTTGAAACTTTTGATTTAAAACAGCTACAGTACAACAATTAATCTGCCAAACTTTAGAAAAACTGAACAAAATAAGAAAGTGGACGAGAGAGAGAAAGGAAAAAAAATAAAGGCAGAAAGAGAAACAGAGGCAATAAAGTTTTGCTCTAAGCTATGTACATGGAGTCAGAACTGTATGACTTATAAACCAACCTGTAATTTATGCACCTTGGCATCTACTTGACATACAACTAACTAGCTGATACTAGTTAAAATCCAATGGATAAGATTTGAGACAATTTGGAACTGGTATAAACACATGGTGTATATAATCTAATTAAGCAGGTACAATCATTTATTTAGGTATTCATATGTGTTAGGTAGGATAGAGCATTACCCCCAAAAGGATCCATTTCAAGATCAGTCTAGGTGTAAAAGACATAGCAATCAGGTAATTAACATGTAAAGAACACAGTAAGAGAAAATAGCAAATATTTGGTATCAGAGACACATTTTGCGCAAGTTACACATTGTTTAAGATACACAAAGTAGCAAATACTGTATAATTAGTCATACATATAATAGAGATGAATTATGAGTACAATTGTCATAAAGCCCCTTTTCTAATTTTGTACTCGGGGGTCTGGGTGTATACTATGCATTTGAAAAGTGAGGGAGAGAAAACTTACAAATTAAGTATCTAACGAGTCATCTGCGCATACTCATATGGCAGAATTATGTAGGATGTCCTTTTAAATTTCTTAGATGATTTGAATTTGATTTAGAAAGGAAGATTTTGTTGGGTAAACAAAGTGTACAGAGTGTAAAGTAAAGAGGTGTGAATGTGGCGTAACAAACTTTTGGAGATATTTGGAGGTTATTTGAAAAGGAAGGAGTAAAAGTCTGAAATCGTTTTGCAGTAATAATATTTTGTTTTTGGATTCCTTTAAAGTAGGAAGTCTGAGTTACTGCAAGCTGCTGATGATTACTATTAGGATAGTTTAAGTTAATCCATTGTTTTTATAGAGGTAAGGGGTCAACCTTCTGATTCATTTTAATTATTTCTTTACCTTTGAAACAGAGATGTTCAGTAGTTTTACCAAAGTATTTTTTTCCTGGCATCCTGGTGTATAAGTATATCTCTGACAGAAGCTAATAAAGATTCTCAGATTTTATGACCTAGAACAGAAAAGGCTGTGTTAACTGCATTATTTGCCTGGGGAGTGCGTGCGTGTGTGTGTGTGTGTGTGTGTGTGTGTGTGTGTGTGTGTGTGTGTGTGTGTGTGTGTGTGTGTGTGTGTAGGGGGGTTGGATGGAGGAAGCAGTGACTGACTGGGATCTTAGACTGTTAACCCTTTCTCTTTTTCTGAATTGGTTTGCGAATTGGGAGAAGAAATTCTGGTTAAGCAGTCAGTATATCCCTAGCATCAGTTTGCAGTGCATGAAATTTTACACACGATCCAATTAATGTAAGTATCAGCACTGATTGATATGCACAGCGAACATATATTTGCAGTGCAACATAGACACAGACTGGAGCTATGTTATCTAACCTCCTGTGTGCAGTACACTGTACTACTACTCCCCTCTACTCAAAGCTGAAGGCAAAAAAGGTCTTCTCAAAGTTGCCTAGCAAGCTGCTTTTTACATTTTAAGCAAGTACCAACCAGATTTCTACAGTTAGCAGTGCAAACTGCGTGCTTTAGTGCCTCCACTGTGACCACAGATGCAGTTTTGGCATTCATTTGTGAAGCCCAGCATCCTTGTGGATTCACAACTATATCTTGATACTGCATTCCCTCATCAGTGGAACCCATCAGACATGCCCACTGACAGTTTGCACCAATCAAGGTGCTTCATCTTTCCTTGTTTCTACTGAATGGAACTGTAACTTGGAGTTTATAGAATTTAAGTGCAATTACTATGAAATGCACACTAGTTGTAAAATTGCTTTACCTTGAGAGTACTCACTCTTTTTCAAGATACAGTCATCTTAAGTGTTTGTATATATATGCAGCTGATCACAAAGGAACGCAATATTGTGTGCAGCTGTTGAGACTACATATGCACAAGCATAAAACTCAGCCTCTAGATTTAACACTTTGAATGGTATTTAGACTTCCTGTTCACTGTTACTTGTCTGGGAAATGAAGAAAACATGTAAAAATAAAAAATAATAATGGCCATAGTAAGCAGAAACATGAAACTAACAAAACCAAGCTGAACCTCAGTTGTACTTATCTTTCAAAGAATGCTAATGCATCTAATGCTGTTTTAAGCAAATAAAGGTGAAATATAACACAAGCAAAGACATGTTTAAACATATTAGATTATTGTACAGAGTCTAGATTAATCTTCAGACTGAAGAACAACAAAACAGTTGGTCATATCACTGAAAGATGAAGCTATTACAGACCACATATATGAGCATAATGGCTTAACACTGGAGAAAAAAGCAGAGTTCAGAAGTTCATACTGATCTACCAAAGTTAATGCACTGAAAGAAAAACAAATGTAGCATAGACTAAAGAGACATTGCCCCATGGTATCAGTGTCTTTACAGTCAGATGGCATTCTCAGTATAAAATTTAATCCCTCCCTCCTTCCACTTTCTCTAGTTCCTAAAGTAGTATATAAAAGTTTACAGTTCCAAATAATCAGAACACTCTGGAATGAAAGACAGGAAAAGCAGTAACATTTCAATACTTTTCTCTTTGTTATTGAGAAACATGTTCAGAAATGAAAAATGGGTTAAAAAACAGAGAGCATATGGTTGTACCGAACATCACATGATACACTTACTATCAGTCAAAACTGTAAGACATTGCCTAACTTACATTTTAATATTTATAGATTTACTTACCCAGTGCAATTCTTAGTTCTCCACCCCCCCCCCCCGGGAATATTTTGCATCACACTGTCCAGCAAAATTATGATTGAATGTTTATACTGTGCATCTGCTGCTTGCGTTGACTTTATTGTATACAAATGTTCGCAAATCATCTTTGACAGTATGTAAGACATCTCACCTATTTAAAATACCTCACAGCTGTCACAGAGGGGCAAATACACTACAGATTTTGAATTGCAGTCAAACTGAGTCCCTGTATCAATAGTCCTTGTCACACAGAATTTACAACATGTACACAATACAATCAAAGCATGCAAGAAACATATTGTACAAACATTAGATCATGCACTTCGAGTTTAATTTTTTTTGTTGTTTTTTGACAATGTGATGCAAATTGTTCAGGAGGGGTGATATGAAGAAATTGCTGATGAGCAAATAAATGCACTGGTGTTTTAGATAGCATGTCAGTGTTGTTCCAGGATTTAATGACTTTATAAATACAAAATGTATTTTAAAAATGATAGCCTCTAACATATGAATAGGTAGTACTTTAAAGTGTTGATTGTGCATGAGTAGATCATGTGGCATTTAGTATAGCTGTGTGTACTCTGGCATTGTACTCTATTTTTCATTTATGAAGAAGCCGCAAAGGATTAAAGAGATTAAAGTGCTCATATTCTACTGCTTGCCTTGTGGTCCTTTCCAAAGTATGTTAGTTTTGTGGAGTTGTGGGTTTTTTCACACTCCTTCAGGTGTCATAGTACTTCAGCTGTGTTTCTGGACATTTTTGACTACTTTTGTTGATGGAATTTCAAGACTGATTGCTACATAGGTTCATAGGTGTGTACTAGGCCAGCAGCCCTGGAGCCTTTACAAGCCTAGCCCATAGAAGTGCCCTGGCATCATGTGGCTCAACGTTAGTTCCCGGTAACTCTATCAAGTAGAGCCACTTGGATTCTCTCCCTAATAAGCAATTCCTATTTCTGGTAAACCTGAATGCTGAATTTCTGGCAGATACAAGTTCCAGCAGAGATGAACAAACAGCAAATAACTGCCCATTTTCTTAGAGAGACAATAATGGCTCAGGGTCCGCAAATATAAAGGTGCATTTATTGGACTCCAGCGCTGACAAAGAATAGCTAAGGACTCACATAATGAACCAAACAGATGAATCCATAAAGAGAAAAATAAAAAATGTACTGTCAGATCCTGATATAAAATTATGAACAGTTAAAACTGTACTCCAACAGCAAAATATCATTCTGGTACCTGATCGTGCAGATTTTAATCTCCTTATAAAGAAGTTCCAAAAAAAAAAAAAAAAACAGTAAATGTAGAACTCTACACTGGGTAGCTATTTTTTTCTAACTGTGCCTGTGTTGGGAAAATAAGTGCCAAAATGATTAAGTGACTCTACATTCTCAGATGGCATCTCTGAAGAATCAGTTTTATACAAATAACTGCTTTATTAAGGTCAGGTGTGAGTTACTGAACATATCGATTAAGCATAAATACACAACTTGCGACATTCTGAAGAGAAGTTCTTTGGATATGAAACTTTTCAGCAAAACCACTATAAAAACAATATTTTTGCTATTTTAGAAAAAACATTAGCCCATTAGAGCAATAAGTTTCTAATATATTTCAATGGATATACAAATGATATTGCCTCCTGATTAAGCAAAAAGAAGAAAACATCCAATGCAGCCACAGAAAAACAAGACAGACAACAATATCAGCCAGTAGTCAAAAAGTAGAATGTTTTTTTTTTTAAGAAATGGAAGTCCCACCTCATTTGTTTTGATGAGATCTTGAAAATAGAAAGAAAGAAAGAGAACACTAAATGCAAACAGAAGAAATGTCCTTATCTCACACAGTAAAATACAATAGGAATGAACAAAGGAAGTGCATGTCTTGGAACAAGAAAATACACCTTTTAAGTTCTCTTACATTGCCTGCTGCTGAAACTAGTGCATTAAACCAAGGTATTATATTTGTATCACACAATAAATAGTGTTAACATTGAGAACATGGTGACTGAACTAAAATGATTCACTTGTAAATTAAATTTTACGTACTTGGTCATTGAAATGTCCAATGGCTATGGAGGACTATGGCTAACCAAGTTTGCCGATGACTGCAAACTGGGAGCCATAATTGACTCTCCGGCTGACACGGACATCCTCCAAAAAGGCCTTACTGAGACAGACACCTGGTGTCAAAGTCATGGCCTCAAGCTAAATGCCAAAAAATGCATAGTCATCCCATTTGGGAAAAACAGAACACCCACGAATTACCACATAGGTGGCAGTCCCCTTAATACAGAAGAGGTAATAAGAGATCTGGGGACCCAGGTAGATAGTAATCTCTCCTTTGACATTCATATTGCCAAAGTAGTTAGGAAATCCTTCTATGTGGCCCATCTAATTACTAAAGGGTTCACATCTAGAAATAAAGAGGTTATAGTGCCCTCTACTCGTCACTCATCAGACCCATCATAGAGTACAATGCCTCATTTGGGATGTACCTCACAAGACACTTCCAACAGCTGGAAAGACCACAAAAGTACCTCACCAAGAGGATTACTGGCCTCAAACATATGTCCTATGCAGACCGACTGAAAAAACTCTGGCTGTACTCAGTGGCATATCACTTACTCAGAGGTGATCTCTGCCTGACTTACAAAGCCATGTCCAACTCAGAATTGATGGACATGCTCCACCTAAAGAAATCCAAGTCACTGCAAACCATGCACTCTAGTGAGCTAAACCTCACCACAACAATAAATAGAACATGCTGGAGGGATAGATTCCTGTCACAGAGACTCCCCATGCTTTGGAACAAAATTCCTAACTACATTAGGCAGAGCCCTTCACTAACACTCTTCAAGAGAAACCTTGACGAGTGGATGGGTAACAGAAAATACACCCCTGGGATCACTTCATTGGCTCTGCTTGACAGAAGCTCAGTTAATTAATCAATGGAGCGGCGAAAGCTGACACACTCTGGCTAGGCTTATAAATGCCCTCGGGTAGATAGCCTAGTACCTATCTATGAACCTATGAACCTATCAGTTCCTAATGAATTAAGTAGCCAAGATGCAGAATTATGTCCAGCCCTCCGTTGCATCAAGTTATCTCCTTTTGAACAGCATGTGAGACAGAAACAAAGGCAGTATTAGAAAGGTCTTCAAAAAAGACACTTTACAACCTGGCAGTGCCTGAAAGAACTGCCTTGTGATCACTGGGTAATAATAAAAAATAAAAATAATGAAGGCATACAAGCATAGCCAGATCCAGTACTAGGCAACCTAGGCAGTTGCCTAAGGCCTGTCGGGGGCTGCCACATTTACCTTGTAAATAAAAAATTAAAAACAACAAAAAAAATACATTTTGTGTCAGTACATTTTTTTCTTTATGGACACAATCTCTTGTGTGTGCATTTTATGTCTTTAGTACGATACATGCACAAGCTTTAAACACTCTGGGCATACACAGATTGGAACCAGAGAAACTTGGGGCTTCCATCCAAACTGTTGCCAAACATGCACTACAGACCTGCTTCCCTTTCAAAGGCTCAGGAGACAATTATTTGTATTCCAGGTACTCAAAGAGAGGTGTGTGTGTGTGTGTGTGTGTGTGTGTGTGTGTGTGTGTGTGTGTGTGTGTGTGTGTGTGTGTGTGTGTGTGTGTGTGTGTGTGTGTGTGAGTGAAATGCTAGTTAGGGATGGCATGGTTAGTTTGTTAGCTTGCTCAGGCTCAAACCCTTTACTTTGGATACAGGAAACAACAGCCTTAATCTTCTACACCAAATACCAGACACAGCTGATATGTGCTGAACTGAGGAATTTTGTCTTTTATTGGTTAATATTATTTACTGATTAATGGGGAAAATCTTCAAAACTACAGGGATGCATTTTCAAGGAATTTAAGTTTCAAGGGAAGAGAATTTTACTGTTTCTTATGCCAAGTCTGTTTTCAATGTGCAAATGCTTTGTTTAGCAAATGGCTGTCAGTTTTTGTGATATAAATTTCAAAGCAGTGTTAGTAGCACAACAGGTTGCACACTTGCCTTTTCTGCAAAAGGCTGTGGGTCCTAATCAGACATTTTTTAATTTCTTCAAGTCTTTTGGGTTTCTAATACCATGATGTAAATGGACCCCATTCCTAAGTCAAATTATGATTAAAGTTCATGAAATTAGTATTTTTTCAATCTTTGATGTTAGCTAGAAGTGCTCGTAACAGCACATGCAATGTGCCTAGTAATGACTCCTTCTGTAATTCATATGGAGTTACATGTATCAGTAATATATCTAAGTACGGTTGTAAATTCTTTTTTATAAGTCCCATTGCTCCTTCTACTATTGAAACTGACCAGGTATTCTTCTTCAACATTGCCCTCATTTCTGCCTGCAAATCCTAATATTTTATGACTTTGTGTCTCTCTGTATATAAGACACTGTAGTCACTAGGTGTAGCAATTTCAATGATCAATGCTACTTTTGTCTTCTTTTGATGGTGATCCCATGTAATATAAACTTCATCATTTCCTATAATGCTTTGTGACTCATCTGAGCTGTGCTCCCCCTCACCCCCCTAACTAAATATACCAACTCCAAGATCGCTGTACATTGGGGAAGGGGCGATTTCTCGGTAATCGCAAAGCGACTTCTTACACAAGCAATTACCGTGAAATTGCCCTTTCCCCAATGTACAGCGATCTCGGAGTTGGTATAGTAAACAAGGTAGCCTCTTATCTAGCCATTCAGAACAGTGTAGCGTGTCTATGTCACACACTACACTGACTAGGATGGCCGACCAAAACATTTCGGAACTCCAAATTTCGACATTTGGAGTCTCTGATTACATGAACGTTCGATCAAAGTTTGTCGAGTATGTTGTACTTGACATTTTGATCGTTCATTCATGTAACATAGACCCTGAGTGCAGTGGTTGATAGGTACCACCTGCTGACTCTGTACTTACAGTGGAAGACCTGTAACACTTGTGTAGAAAATGACAGAGATATCTGGAGGGCTGTAGTTGGTAAACATGGCTAGTGTAGTATAAACCCAAGTGGCACATTTTTACTGGATTTCTGTACCAGTTATGGATTACATATAATGAGCACTGTGTGTGAAAAAAAAAAGATTCTCATAAGCGCACCTGGTAGCAGAGGTAGTTGATGACCGACACTGTAGTTGTGTAATTACACCTGAGACCATATGCTCTTGACACACTTTGTTAGATGCTAAGCTATCAACTCATCAGCACTTACAAATGAACTGGGTCAGACAGGCATGTTATCAGCTGCAGAGACCAGGAAGACCAAAAAATGTATTGAGATTGTACTGGGAATATCTGTCAGATACTTCTGTGACATGACAGAAGAGCTCAACTCCCTCCTCTGTAAGAATATGTGAAATTGCCAGATATGTGTTTTGCTTTTACTGGGGCATTATACTGTTATCTAAGAGGTCTGGCTTACTGCAATGGAGTCTACCTCTGAAAATTCATAGTGAATTGTGGTATTGAGTAAGGTACCCACCTTCCTGTTTTCTCTTTAACACCAATACATTACTCAGAGTTCAGAAGATGACTGACTGATAGCAATTAGACTGAGTTTTTTAAGCTGAAAAGCTAATCTTCAGGGTACCTGAAATGAGAGCAAAAGTTCATAACATATAAATAGCAAGTAGCTTGCTGAGACCATGGTCTTGGTGTTAATGACTTCAGTGCAGGTTTTCTCAGCATTATCGGTCATCTTCAGAACTCTGAGTAATGTACTGGTATTAGAGAGAAAAGAGGAAGATGAGTACTTTTCGATACATCACTTAAGATGAAAGCATTTCCCAGGCTATACCCTGATCTATATTTCTAACTTTGCAAGTGTATTCTCACCTGAAAAATGCATTTTTGAATATAGGAATATTGTACTTTGATAAAAAAAGATGTGTTCACTGACTTTAGGTGGGATGGACAGTTGTCCTTAATGGGTTAGTTTATGTACTTCTGGGTTTTACACACGAGTGATGGGACTTTATAAAAGGACTACAGCACTAGCCTTTATCTTGCAGGAGATTAACTGATCTGAGCTGTGGAAACTGAAGTTTCACTCACAGACAAAGCTGTATGTTTGCCAATCAGTCTCCATTCCTGTCCCCATTGATGGCCATGAGCTGTAGCAATGGATTGAAAGAATCTGACTGCAAGTACCAGCTGTGAAAATGTTTAATTTTTTTTCCTTAGGATCATAAGAAGTTACTAGGTTAAAGGCCCTAGGGCCCTTACAAGCCTAGACAAGTTCTACTTTTATTTCTACTATCAGCACCAATTGCCCCTTTCCAAGATGAAAACAGGTGGAAACCCCAGAATGAATTTATGGTTACCCAATCCAGTTGTCCAGACTGCTTCTGAAGAGGGCCAGTGAGGTGCTCTGTTTGACATGAACTGGGCTTACTGTTTATAACAAAGCTAGATATTTGGTTATTTGGGACATTCTCAGATTAGAGTTGTTGCTCATTTGGATGAAAAGGAACCTACTGTTCTGTTTCAGGCAACTTACATGTAAGATCCTGGTCATTCAATCATGACCCACTGGTAGTGAACTCTGACACATATCCGGGAAGCAGACAAAGGAATATACATCTTTGCTGCCCTGGAAACAATTTAGACTCCATAACGCAAATTGGAATCTATCACAGGAGACAGGGAGGATTGGTCTCTCATGCGTCACTGTAACCCTCATCAGTAAAAGCAGAAGAGAAGTCAATTGTATGGGTTTTTTCTAAGACATGTCTGGCAGTAATTTATTTAGCATGATATATTAAAAATGGTAACAGATTGCAATCTTTGTTTTACGCTACACTTCCTTCCAAAACCAATGTAATAATAATTTTATTAGTGGTGAATGAAGATGGATGTGGGAGGGTAACTGTCCAAAACAATTTCAACATTATTGGTTAAATATGTTTCATTATTTGGTAAATGTAGTTCCAAGGTAACAACAGTCTTGCAGTGATGAAGTTTGGATATATATTGTAGTAGTTTTGACATTCATTGTGCTTACATTTGAATTCATAATGCAGAGGTTATAATGCATGTATTTATTTATGTACTAACTCATCCATTTGGTATATTCAGTTGGTAACCCATTAATGAAGATCTTTATCAGGGGGTGATCTCAGAAGCGAGATTTCACATATAGTGACATTGATAATAATGTAGTAAGCACTTATACACATACAGCACAGCATTACTAGTGTGCATTAATACATAGTGTGTTGAAGGCATTTTGGCTAAAATATGCAGTACAAATAATGTACTAATATATACATTTGCATTCCTTCAGTCATATCTTAGTAGCAGTTTTGTTTTTTTAAAGCCACTTTCCCAATTTATTGGTTTTTTTTGTTGTTATTTTTGCAGATTGTTGCAAGAGAAACAATGAAGCAAAATACATTTTTATGCACTCCGTTAAACTTAGCACTTCTGATCTTACCGTGCCTCATGTTAAGTGAATGAAAACTGGTCACTTTGTTTAGTAAATTTTGGGACTTCTTGCAGGGATGGAGGACTGAGGTTCGGCTGCTGAAGAACCTGGACCTCCCTGGATAGGAACTGTCTTGGTACAAAAAGAAACCTCAACAAAAAATTAGATGTCTCTTCTTTTCAAAGCTATTAGGACAGTGGATGAGCATGCATTACTCCAACATAAAGATGGTACTTGGAAAGATGGATTTAGCTTTACAATAATAACAAGGAAATGGATAATTAACATAAGTGTTACACTTATTGCACTAACCTTTCAAAGTGATTCTTCATGATTGGATTTGTGAAAATGCATCAGCTTAGTTATAACTTGTTTTGCTGGAATAATGCTTGGAGCATTTTCCTTAGCATGTTGTAATTCCATGCAAAATTTTTTCTTGGTATGCTTTGTCATTACCTTCAATAAAGTTTGTAATGTATTAAAAATATATATATATAAATGAAACTGCAACCGCAATAACTTTTTTTGTACTTTGGTACAAAAATGATGCTGTTCTTTTACTCTCTGTACAGGTCAGTGCATTACAAGTACTGTATCAGAGACATCTTAATCTACAATACATTGAAATAATGTGCCATGTTCCAAAAAATATGTTCTGTAATTACGGCTTGAGCTTTTTGGTGATTTAACTTCTGAGCTGTGCAAAACTACCAACATTTTGTTAAGAACTGAAAATAAATATTGCTGTTCAGGGAAATAACTATTTAGTAGGACCAAAAGAGCAAAAAAAGGATTTCTTAACAAAATATCTTCAACATAACCTTTTTATCAAATTGTCTGATTGGGGTTGATCACAATTTGATATCTTTAATTAAACAAAACACACCCATTTGCTGTTTTTCTATTTGTAATTTACAGCTCAGTTTAACCACACATTTAAATTAACATATATTTTTCCTTTGATTGTAATTGTTTTGGTGATTTGGTGACTCCACTGTCACATGTTACTTGTATGACTGTTCCACACCCACTGCAGCAGATTTACATATTTCAAGAACAATGCTTTCTTTACTCAGTCTAATCACCCCACGCAAAATAAAAAGCTACCAATAAATGTTTGCTTACTCTGTATTTTGAATGCCTTAGGATGTTTTACTATGTTATTGTTTCTTTTTTTTTTTTTTTTTTTTAATCCTGCCATGTTTTTCTAATTATGGTTCAGTACTTATTTTAGCCTCCCAGGGTGTGAGAACAAAGTACCTACTCTGTGGCAGAAGTAAACTTTGCACCATGTTCTTTCTCTGCTGAACGGCAACAAACAAATCTCAGTAAGAAAAAAATTATAAATACTCTTACATACCTACCTGTATATTTTGTTATGCAAGCAAATAACATTCTGGAAAGGTAGTGTACAGAAAATAAAAAAACAGAAAAACTAGTAGTCTTAAAACTTCGTTGATGAGCTTTGTCACAATAATTAAAGCATGAAACCTAGGTAGTGTTCCAAAGCAACAAGCCTTTATTCGTCACAGACAAGTGATCCTCAGTAATAAAATAAATTTAAAAAAATCAGAAATACAATATTAAACTCATCAGCTTTTATACACTTAGAAGTGGGTATAGAAAATATATGTAGCTTGAAGGGGACTTCCATGGTGTTTTGGAGAAAAAAAGAATTATGCTAGCAGCTGAAATTAAATGCATTCAGAAAACTAGGACTTAACTACTATTCTATTAAAAGTGTGTTGAATTTATGTAAGCTGCCATACAATCTGTATATTTTTTATGGAATTTGTGAGGAACTATCCACTGGATAAATGGGTGTTATTACCATGTACAGATTTCTGCATAATGCTTACGTATGAGATCCCATTAGTTGAATGTAAAGCTGATGTAAAAGAAATCAGCACATGATGGCATAAACAAATTTGTCATAATTCTGCCCAACTACCCCTAAAAGGACCTAATTTCTCACACTTATATCTGAAGTCTCATCCTTCTGTCAATCCTCAAAGCTCCTGACAGTAGGTGAAGATGGGGACACAGAATGAGTGGTAAACTGAATCTCCCATGCTGTGGCTTTGCTTTGTCTTGACCACCACCAGTCTGATATAATACCTGCAGTACTGCCATGGCTGCACCCGTTCTCTGGTCAATCTAAAACTTTTCCAGGTAAAGTACATTTTCAGTGTATGCTGGAGGTCACTATAATCTTAGGCCAGAAGGACAACTTTCCCACAAAAAAGAAGGATGCAAGTTTCACATCCCATAAATGGATATTCTCCACACCTTGAATGTGCTTTGACATCCTGTCTATGCAAATTTAAAAAAGAAGACAAGACAAGAGAACACTTCCTTAAATGGAGTCCTGCATACACATTAAATGTATTTACTTTAACTGCAAGAATGCAGAGCTAACACTCAGTCTAGAAATATACAGAAGAAGACCTTAGACCTCATATTACTGTAACACGTCTCCCAAGACACTCCAGTTTTATGTTGTCATATGCTTACATGCTCATATGGAATAGCTGGACCAGTGATCATACTACTATAACTAGTTTTTTCCCCTCAATCCACTCCCTTCATGCTATCATTTACTTCTCAATTGGTTTTTATGCAAAATTTTTCATGGCCAGCAGACAAGTCTGGAATTCTACCCTGAAATTCTTGAGTTCATTCATTACTGACTTCCATCACATAATTCTTTTTCTGTGTTACCAATTGCACATGCAACAGATCATCCTGACAGATCAAATAGCTCCTCTCTGCAAATGTTACCTATAATGACAAGGTCATTTATAAGACCATTTTAAGATGGACTTAAAAATGGGCATTTCTTGTCCACCAAAAATGGAAATACCTACTTGTGCTTGAAATATTACTATGTACTTTCTAAAAAAAATAATATTTTAGTAATACACTAACAGAAGCTAACTATTTTAGTGGAAACAGACATCATAAAGCAAATATATTTATATGTTATTATTTCACACAATCGTATTGTTGCTTTATTAGAAGTAGGGTACTGTACATAAAAGCAAAGAATCTTTAAAGGGTATGAAATGCCTACATCTGGTAAGTATTTGCTCACACTTCAGAAAAGAAAAAACAAGTCGCAGCAGTTGGCATGTGCTCTCCATGCATGCTTAATAGGTATGCTAAAGTCAGCAATTAATCTGACATTTTTACATAAAAGGAAAGGAGCATTGCTAGCATGTATTTCAATTTACAAGAGTCAATGAAAGTTGAGATACCAGAGTCATTTATTTTACTGAATCCACTTATGTTGTTGTGTTCTTTCTAATGTCTAGTTTACATGACTTTATGTATTCTATACTTGTTGAACTGAAATTATAGAATAAATTGCATCCTGGAGCAATGTTTAAATAATGTGCTGTACATTTTCACCCTAGTGAAAAATGAATGTACTCCCAACAAATATTGCCTGTTAAATAAGTCCAGTGCTTTAAGTCAGCTTATTAAGCTGCCATGAAGCTGGAGCTGAAAAAAAGCAATAGCTGCCTGTTTATGCTCGACAAACATGGCTTTGCTGTCTATGAAGTATGAATTTAAAAAAAGTAAATACAGAGAAAAAGTAGTGTGTGTGTGTGTGTGTGTGTGTGTGTGTGTGTGTGTGTGTGTGTGTGTGTGTGTGTAAGACAGAGAAAGTCAAGCAAGTGAGTGACAGAGACACACACAGTGAGTGACAAACTCACTGCATACCTTTCAACTTCTTTGATCAAGAATTCTGGATAAAGCCAACAGAAATAGTGAGAAAGTACAGTTGTGTTACACTTACCACAACTGTAGATGTTTGAGTAGATCAGTGTTGCAGTACTGATTCTTGTTGGGTCTTCCTGCCCTGCAGGTGCCCATGACTGGCATGATTTCCACAGTGTTTGCACCGACAGATATGTGACAACTGACATGACATCTGCACATCAGGTATAAGAAGGACATCAGTCAATGCCATTTTTAGGTCTTTCTAAGCAGTGAACAAGGAGGTTGATGCCTGAGGATAGTACACCTTCCCCAGTTTTCTGAATTTAAGTGAGAAGGAGAAAAACAAAGGAAGAGAGAGAGAGTGACGGAGATAAGATGACCATCTGCAGAAAAACTGCTCTACCCTTTGCACCCAGCAAGTGGGAGACAAGCAGGCAGCAGGAAACTATTTAGCTGAGCCAATATGATACCTTTACCTATGGCATTTCTACAGTGTCAGGATAGAAAAGGGTAGATCCTATTATCCCAAAATAGGAGAGAATTGATTTTTTTTTGTGTGTGTCCAATTTAGGAAGTGGTCAAATTAAATCCCTAGGTAAGTAACTAACTATTTAGCTGCTTTTTACTGCTGACATCAATGTTTAGACACAAGACAGGTGGCTGCATGTTTAATAATTTTATTACACTGACAATTAGTCTGGTGCCATTCAAGAACTGCCTGTGTCTGTCTGTCTGTCTGTCTGCAAGTGTAATAATGTTGTATCCCACAAACATGCTGGAAAAAGTAGGAATTATAGGCTGATGAATATGCAATTTTTCTGTTAGTTAAGCATCTTTGATATAGGACGTATGTTAATTATTGCTATATTTTATTGGTTGGCTGTTGTCATGTGTATTTTAAATTACATATAAATTGTGATAGATTCCTTAAGATTATTAGCACTGAAGAAGGGTTTTTACTTGAAAGCTTTGCATTTGTTTTTGTTTCAATCAAAAGTTTAGTATTTCTACAGTTGGAGTTTTGCATTTGTCTAAGAGAATTACAACAATGATTGTGTGAGTAAGCTACTGAAAACGTAACTGCCAATGTTGTGATTTATAAGTCAAAATGCTCTGTTTTCGGTACATCTTTAGAGGTTCAGTTTGGATAAAGCAGGGACTTTGCCTAAAGATTTAGGACTGTTGGAACTCAAAAGACAAACTGAATTTCACTTTGGGTGTAGCGTGAAAACAAACTCTAGTAGAGTCTCCTTGTTGGTTGCTGGTTGCTGAAGGCGAGTAGAAGGCCTGTCAAGGCCAGCAGCTGGGACTTGTGCTCAAACAGCCTGTTTTACTGGAGTGACTATATAAGGCTGAAGTGCAAGGTGCTGATAACCTAAGGTACTCAGCTAGTATTATGTTTGATTTGTTGGATGCAAGTGAGCTGTAACTTATGTTTTTTTTTTAACCATTTCCCCCATAAAACAGGCAAACGTGTAGTGGGGCATACTATTAAAGAGAAAGAATTAAAAAAAGAATTAAGCAAATTCAAATTATGTATTCCGGCTGACAGTTCAAGGCAAAGCTTTTGCAATACACAGGACTTCTTAAATAAGTTACTCAGAAAACTCTATTTTTAAGTACTCATTTCTTTCATCTTTGTATGATTTACTGTTTTTTTTTTCAACAGAAGATTATGACCAGAGAACCACAGAATTTCTTCTGCCATTTAGTAGCTAGCCTCCTTCTAATAATACACACATTTTCTCCTTTTGGGTGAGTTGATCTTGCTTTGTGTTGTTGTTGGGGGGGGGGGATTCTTGTCTGGGGAAAATAACCTCACTGCCAGGAATCATAAACAATTGACTGTTTTTAATTAAGAAGACTGGAAATGTTCGTGTTTTGAACAGGCTATACATGCTGTGATTCCACCATAAACCATAAGTATTCCTGCCAATGTTTACAACATCTACAGAGCCATTCTTATCTCTAAAAGTTCAGCAAAGTTTGCAATAACCTCATCATAAGAGGACAGGCATGCACCAAGTGCAATCCCCTGCCTTGTATGCACAGAAAGACTTTAATCAGACATGCAATTAATCTTTCATGCAGGTCCTCTGAAGAATCAAGTTTACTCCTGAAAACAGGTGTTTAGCACTTCAGTAAAAATGAATTGTGTCTGTCAACAATACAACTTCAACAAAGTAGGTTCATTTTACAGCTGCCTTTTTGTGGATTCCTTTTCTCTGTGGTTCTTCATTTTTGTTTTGGGAGGGAACATGTCCTCCCTGCCCAAATGTCTAGCTTACCAAGTCTCCAGTTCAGTCACTCATTCCTCCTCTGTCATGGCTTACAGTAGTCACTTCCAGTGGGGGTGAGATTCAAGTAGCATTGGTTTATCATCCATGGAAGCCTGGCATTTTTTGCATGTGCCTGTCCCCCTTTCCCTTTGACTGGACTGGGCAGTGCTGTATCAGGAATTCATACTTTCACGGACAGGAGTGGGTACTTCACTGGCTGCACTGCATCTGCTCTGCTTTGTCAGCCAAGCCCAGCACCAGCACTCTGCGTAAGAGCTGATATCTGTCTTTTCAATGGGTGGTACTTGTGCACTGAGACATTGCCACAGCTAGCCCCTTGGAATGGGTGAGTTGCGAGTAACCACTCACACACTCCTCCCTGAATATCTCTTCCAACAGCTTGGTTATCTGCATCAACCGAGGTCACTGCGCTAGTCTGGGCTCCATTCCTCTGACTCACACACCTAGCAGTGGTTCTTCATTGATTTCTTTTGTTTAACAGCTTCTGTTGCAAGTGGGTTAAAGGCACTTAAGGCCATTTATTCAAATATCTGCACATTCAATTCAAGTGAAGCCACTTAGTTTGAATAATTGTAATAAAGAGCCAAGCTCAGAGCGTATTATTTATTTGAGATTTCTGTTTATTTATTTTTGCTTCTACACAGGAAGATCCACCTGATCGTAGCCCTCTAATTGTGGGGGCTTATGAAGAAAAAACAATACAGAATATTAATTACACAGAATGCAGACAGAGTGAATAGAGGAATAACACTTGATGAGTGATATAAGAAAATAACTGCACGGCTGATACATCTGAATGAGTGACACTGGAAAACAGTTGTCAGCAAAGATGGTTCTGATGGAGACACACTGTGTGAAACCACTTAATACTTTTACAAAAAAAGTACAAAAGAGAATATGCTAACCCAAGTTAAGAAAAATATACAGAATGCTAACATCAGTCTACCATTTAACATGCTCTTCTTGGAAGGAGTAGCAATGACATAGCATGCACTAAATTTAACAGAGAAACACATAGACAGATATAGATCAAAGAACGTAGGAGCAACAAAAATAATGACAGTCAAGGAAGGGGCATACCATAAGATCTGTAGGAATGGGTAGTGAATGAATGAGACCAAAGGAAGTGGGGGGTGGATAGAACCGGGGAGGTGAGCAGGGAAGAAGTATGAGAAAAGGTGAAAGCAAACGGAGCACCAGGACAGCAAAGGTGACTCAGAAAGCAGTGAATTAACTTAGGTAAGTTGTTAGATAAGTAGTCATATCAAGTAACTACCATTTACAACACTAAGTAGCTTGCAGTGAACACACACCACTCAACCTCTTAGTTCAAGAAATCTGGATAAAGCCTCAAATAATGAGGGGGGCAAAGGTCCAAAACAGGGACAGATTTTAAATATTGTCCTTATAAACTTAGAAAACTGTTAGAATAATAGCTTTTGTGCTAGCATGCATTTTTCTGAAGGATATGAGGTCTGAAACTCAAACATCTGTCATTATTTACTGACTTCAATACCCAGTGATTTGCAAGAAAACCACACATTTTATGAGGAATAGACAAAAAAAGAGGAGTAAAAAACTGGACATTCTGCAAAATTCTAGACAGTTAAGAGGTATTAGCTAACTACTACTGGCTTATATAAACCAACATAAATACAGTTTGGTGAGTTATAACTAGCAATTAACTCCCCAAAACATAAACTACTAGCATTCACCCCTAATACATTCTCCTAAAGCAAAATTTGTAAAATCATTTCATTAAATAATACTCTTAACAGCAAACTCTTAAGAGAAACTATTGCTTGACAAGATGAAACTTGACCTAAACGTTGGAACTGTTGCTAAAACCCCCTACGAAAAGCTAGGCCTCTTATACAGAAAAAAAAAACACAACAGACAGAACTAGAGGAAACCATAGCTGAAGCCAACCTCCAAGCTGCCGTACTGCATGCCTTCCCACTCTTTATTAATTGACAAACTTCCATGTGAACAAAGCCAGAACAATGCTACAATAAAACAGCTCACTTTGCTGTTAATCACCTCTTTAGAGCTAATCACTGTTCTATCATTAAACAGCTAAATTGTACTGAACCCCCACATCACCTCTACTGTAGTCACCTATTACTAGGTCATAATCTAATATACTCTAATATACTACCCTGATAAGCATCCAACACTAAAAGACGTACTTTAGCACTATCACCCTATAAAAGCTCTTCACTCTAAAGACAAACTCCTGTACTATGTCATTAAACCGCAAATCAGACTTCTTGAAAACCAGCAGGCATTCAAAACACATCTTGTAAGAGAAAACCTCTCAACATTATGACTCTGTAGCTGGACATCACCAGAATAAATATAACATCTCCACTGTCTTCCTCCTTTTCTGTTATATCTCTGCTCTCCTCTCCTCTGTTACCAACTATCACTCTGTCTTCACCCACCACCACCTTCGACCTATGCTCCTCTTAACTCTCTTTTACCACTCATTTCATTTATATCTGAAGATCCAATCAACCTTTTGCTATCCACCCCTTCTAAATAATTCAATACTTTGTATTGTGACAGCTATCCTGCTGCATAGTTATTTAGCCAACTATATCAGTATACACTATAATTAGTATAAGATGCATTATTACTGTATGTATAGTTCCTACCTTATCTATTTTGCCATTGTAAAATATATTTTGTTGGGATTCTGCCTGATATTGCTGATGCTGTACAAAAAAGATTTTGATGGTACTGCATGTACTGGAGCTTTTCTCCCCAGGTCTCTGCTGAAAGGGGTCCTTTGTGCACAGCCTGACTTCCCGTTCATCAGATGTAAAACAAATAAATTTGTTCTGCTGTTTAAGCATGTGAATCCCAAAGTGCTCATTCATATTTCAGGATGGATGTATTTGTACTAATGAGGCACTGGAGGAAAGTAGATTCCTGGAAAGAGTGTCCCATAGCATTGTGCTCCTCTGAGAACACTTAACCAGACAGTGCTCTTTGGTCACTTGTGAAATGGGTACTTATGCCCACTGGACTTACTTTATTAATAAATGAAAAAAGAAACAAGAAAAATAATTTAAGTGCCATTAGCTGACATGATCAAATCCCCTAGCGATTAGTTTTACACTGCCAATGGCAGGCCATCATGCAGAGTACAGTCTACAGTCTGTGTTCTCCTGTTTAGGGAACACTGCACACCACAGTTGGTGCTTAAAGTTGGTGGTCCACATGTCCACCCCCACAATGGCACCATCAATAGTCTGTGTTGCTGCCCATGACTCCATTCATTTTTGGGTGCACTCTGTTGGCAGACCACTCAAGTTCAACTGCTGGATCTGAATGAAGAACCTTCCATGCTTGAGGTGGAAACCCCCAACATGTTTTTAGGAGGCAAGTGGAACCCCACACAGACACAGAGAGAACATGCAAGCTCCATGCAGCTAGTGAGTAGTGGACAGGATTGAACCCCTGGACCTTGTGTCTATGAGAGGAAGATCTTAACCATTACATTCAGAGATGCTGCAGCTAACTAGCACAAGATGATGAAAATTTATATGCTACTTTGCGATGGATCTGAGTTATATACTGAGGCAATTCCATCTAGTTTCGAGATTTCAGGTTGAGAAAGGGCTGGCAGACCACTAATAATTAACTATCCTAGAGCTACATTTTAATAGAAAGCATAAGCAAATTAATCAGAACTGAACATAATGCCTCTAAATACAACTACTTATTTCATGTTTGATGCAAGACATGAGAGACAGCACTGCTACTAGCCTGTGCAGTTTAGGAGGGTTTTGCATGCAGCACTTTTTCTTATGCCTGCTATTTTGCGCTATCCGTTGACATTAATTCTGAACTATATCTTCCCACATACTATCAAACTAATGCACAGTTAGGGTGGGGGTAGGGTAACTAATGCACAGTTAGGGTGGGGGTAGGGTTTGGGAAGTTCAACAAGGCCATGAAATCTACAAATACTTACATTTTACATACCACACGTTTTTTCCCAGCTTATTTATTTACATCCTAGGGCAAGCAGTGCCTTCATGGGAACTGTTTTCCATGGCTTTGTAAGCAGCTCTTTGATGAAAAGAGATCCATAGAGTCAGGCACTGCACAGGAAACCATGTGGCATGTTTTTTTTTCCAGTGCTAGTATGTCACAGACCTCCTTCATCACTAAACTTGCAGTTTAGTATGAACACAAACAGGAACCAAGACTTGTAAGGCTATTACCTGAAACAGGCAAGCCAAACACTGTACAGTCAATGAAGCAACTGCCTTACTCAGTGCTGCAGGACTGTGAGGCAGTTACTGCCACTGGATCATTCGGATGAACTGCAAAGTATAAACTAAAAAATGTATGCAGCATAGAAATGTGAATTAGAAATTCTACAATGTCATGTAGGATTACGTTATAAGTACAGCTATGTAAGTGTTTAAATCATGAAACATTACACACCAGCTGTTGTAGCTAGGAGAGCAACAGATATGTTGTTTAAAGAGAAACACAATGAAATGATAACTATGTTCCTAGCTGATCTATGAGAAAACCTTTTTCAGTGAGCAGCTATAAGGATTTCCTTTTGTGGTATCCCTAGCTCCATACATTTCTGAGAATTATGTAGCTTCCTTGCTTGGGGTAGGGGGAATCAAGGCATACACAGCCCCTGTGCTATGCTGTTTGGTTCCATGCATGAAGTAAGTACACCTGCAAAATATAAGCAAACAAACACATACAATTACATGCTTGCCCAACTTACAGGAAAATGCAACCACTTAAAGTAGATTGAGGAGCTATCCAAATATAGGGTAATGGTGGAATGGTTGCAGGGTAATAAATATCTATTACACAGAACTTCTCACAAATCAGTCAATATGGTGAATATATATCTATCTTAAAAGGCTATCTAAAGAGGGTAACATTTTGGGAGAATTCCATTTGGTAAAAATGTTACAACATCTCTAGGAGGATATATCAGCTATTGAATGCATAATTATCATATCTTTGTGTTTCCCTTTAAACAGCATGTCAGTTCCTCACATAATTACAAGCCATGTAAGACAGTGACTCAGAAGGCCACATCTTAGAGCACTAAAGTGACAAGGAGCCTGAATACTAGAATCAGGATGTAACAACAAAGCTTGATAAAGGTACAAAGATCAAGTGGCAGTGATACAAATGCCGACAATGGGCACATTCTTGAAACAGGCACCTGAAATGGTCACTTGTCTTGTGGAACAGCCCTAAATACCATATTCCAATGGGTTGTTCAATGACTCATAACAAAAGGCACAGCAGTTATCAATTCTGTTGAGTTTGCTCCACTACAGCAACAGCAAGGGAGACAAGTAAATAGTCTACCTTTTCTGTACTCTGTGTAACAGTTAATGTAGAGGAATAAAGCTGTTAATGGAGCACTGCCTGTGCTCTGGGTACAAGATTTTACTCCTTCCACCTCCATTTGTCTAGTGTGCGACTCTGACTAAATCACTTAACCAGAGTGTGCTCCCAAGTCACCCCTAAAAATCAACAACTGTGTCCAGCAAGCTTAGCAAATCAACAAACTATCTCCTTTAAATAATCTAAAAAAATTCTGGAAACTAGTTAACAATATTAGTGGCCAAGCCCATGATTTTAGAAATACTACAAAGGGATTCATGTGTCTTGCTTCTGATAACTTCCCCTCCTCTGACTTCCTTCATATGTTTACTAATCTTTCTGATGTCTTTTCATCTCTGCCTCCCACACCTCAGCCCCTCCTTATGGTCCTCCTCTCTTCTATCTCTCTATTGAATAGAAGGACATAGAAATATTCATCGAATCCTTATCAGCTGATAACCTGTGGAACCAGCGAACAAGTCTCTCTTGGCCAGGAGGGCTAAGTCATGAACAGCTAATCCAACCTTTGCATTACATCTACAGCCTCTGCCTCTGTAATAACATGATGCCCCAAATCATGGAAACATGCAAATGTCACTCCTTTCCCAATGACCATGAAACACTCCTCATCTCAAGATGTTAGAGCTATTTCTGTACTTCCATTGCTAAGCAAATTCCTTGAAAAACTAGTCAGCTTCCTCTTATCCAGGTATTTATGGATATGTGCATTATATAAGAACCTACATGGCTTTTGGTCCAGCCACAGTGCCATGCCTGCTTATACAATCACAGGTATGATTATTATCAATAAGGACAAAGGAACCTTGAACCATACTGTTTTTGTATCTATAACAATGGTGTTTGACCTTAGCAACCATAATTTACTTCTACCTCAACCTGGTCTGTGACATTAATAGGATTTGTTGGCAGGACAGATTTGTGTCCCAGAGACTCCCCCTTTTGTGGAATAGACTCCCTCTCCATGGAAAGCAGAGTACCTCATTAACTTTTTTAAGCATATCCTGGATAACTGAATGGGGAACAGAAAACACACCCCTGGGATTCCACCTGTGTCCCTGCTGGACTGTGGCATAGGGTGCTGACTTGCTGGAACATGGGCATAATTCTTGGCTAGGCTTGTAAGGGCCTCAGGGACAATAGCCAATAATTTCCTATGATCCTATGACCTAGACTCTCTAGCCTCTACTGAAATCAATAGCCCTTGGATGATATCATGCCTTCCTATCTCATAGAATTTTCAAAATAAAAATAAATACTTCAACACCCTCTACTGTTAGCCTATACAAAGGAGAGCGTCACAGCTCCATCTTATTGTTCTTGCTTATCTTTGTCTTTAAAAACTTCTCTTTGACTTTCCCCACATCCCTAACATTCTGTACACCGATGGTATGACAATTTACAGATACCCTTCTTCCTTTAGCACTTTTAAGTCAGAACTAGGGGATGGTCTTAGTCAACTATCCAGATGACTTCAAACAATGACTCTCTTTCTCAGCCTCAAAAAAAAACTCAAAAAGTCAAAGCCATGGTATGCAGTCCATGCAAAACTAAAGCAATTTGCATTAAGCTGGCAAACTCTCCTCAACAACCAGCCCCTCGTAGATCTAACAGAGCATTTCACCTGTCTAGAGGTCTGGCTCTTTCTAGGGGTCTGTCTCTGTTTAGGAGTCTGGCTGTATCTATGGTTCTGTCTCTGTCTAGGAGTGTGGCTGTATATAGGGTTCTGTCTCTGTCTAGGAGTCTGGTTGTATCTAGGGCTCTAACTCTGTCTAGGGCTCTGGCTCTTTCTAGGAGTCTGGTTGTATCTAGCATTCTGTCTCTGTCTAGGTGTCTGGCTGTATCTAGGGTTCTGTCTCTGTCTAGGAGTCTGGTTGTACCTAAGGTTCTGGCTCTGTCTACTAGTCTGGTTGTATCTAGGGGTCTAGTTCTCTCTAGGGGTCTGTCTCGTCTAAGAGTCTAGCTGTATCTAGGGTTCTGGCACTGTCTAGGAGTCTGGTTGCATCTAGGGTTCTGTCTCTGTCTAGGAGTCTGCCTGTATCTAGGGTTCTGGCGCTGTCTAGGAGTCTGGTTGTGTCTAGGAGTCTGGCTGTATCTAGGGTTCTGGCTCTGTCTAGCAGTCTGGCTGTATCTAGGGTTCTGGCTCTGATTAGGAGTCTGGCTCTATCTAGGGTTCTGGCTCTGTCTAGGAGTCTGGTTGTATCTAAGGTTCTGTTTCTCTCTAGGAGTCTAGTTGTATCTAGGGGTCTGTCTCTGTCTAGGTGTCCGGCTGTATCTAGGGGGTCTGGCTCTGTCTAGGAGTCTGGTTGTATCTAGGGGTCTGTCTCTGTCTAGGAGTCTGGCTGTATCTAGGGTTCTGGCTCTGTCTAGCAGTCTGGCTGTATCTAGGTTCTTGCTCTGATTAGGAGTCTGGCTCTATCTAGGGTTCTGGCTCTGTGTTAGGAGTCTGGCTGCATCTAGGGTTCTGGCTCTGCCTAGGAGCCTGGCTGTATCTAGGGGTCTGGCTCTGTTTAGGAGCCTGGCTGTATCTAGGGTTCTGGCTCTGTCTAGCAGTCTGGCTGTATCTAGGGTTCTGGCTCTGTCTAGGAGTCTGGCTGTATCTAGGGTTCTGGCTCTGTCTAGGAGTCTGGCTGTATCTAGGGTTCTGTCTCTGTCTAGTAATCTAGTTGTATCTAGGGGTCTGTCTCTGTCTAGGAGTCTGGCTGTATCTAGGGGTCTGGCTCTGTCTAGGGGTCTGGCTGTATCTAGGGGTCTGGCTCTGTCTAGGAGTCTGGTTGTATCTAGGGGTCTGTCTCTGTCTAGGAGTCTGGCTGTATCTAGGGGTCTATTTCTGTCTAGGAGCCTGGCTGTATCTAGGGGTCTGGCTCTGCCTAGGAGTCTGGTTGCATCTAGGGGGTCTGGCTCTGTGTAGGAGTCTGGCTGTATCTAGGGGTCTGGCCCTGTCTTCAGCTACACTTCTAGCAATACATAAGCATCACTAAAGCTATCAGTCACTGACGCCACTGAATGAAGCCGGGTCGCCTGGGTCGCAGTCATGCTTTATCCTCTACACTACCAGAGTGGCCAAGCAACAGGTATAATCTAACCTATCACATTAAACCATAAATATATGAGCTTCAAACTCATCTTCAAATTATTTCATCCTTCTGAGTTTTAACCCCTATTTATCTACTCTCTCATTTCACAACCCATGGCTCCTCCATTAATCTTTTTTTCTACTTTTCCTCTCAACTTTCTCTTCCACTTCATTGTAAATACTATTGACCTTTTTACATTTTATTACCCTTGGAACACTGAAATAATTTTACATCTTATGTTATCCTTTGAAAACTGTTATGTTAGGCTTATTCTCAGTTCTTACTTTAATTTTGGCTAATGCTTACAATATAACTATAATGCTTCTCATCCATCCAATCACCCACAACCCTTTTTTCCCATTCTTGCACATGGGGTTGGGGTATCACCTCAGCAGTGACAATCACGTAGAGCATATTTATATTACATACATACACAGGGCTGGCCAGAAAACAGTCAGTGAAGATCACTGTTCTACCCTCGCTAAATATAAGTAAATAAATAAAATGAAATTAATATTTTTTTACATTTGTTAACCAGCATAGAACAGTGACCTACACACACTGTTTTCTGGACAGTGCAGGATGCATAAGTTGTATAAACAATCATGATGGTCTCCAGCCATAACTTAGTAGTTATGTGTTCTCAACACAGATGTTCAAAATTCACCTCTCTAACTTTGCTCCTGAAGAGAATTTCTTAGCATCTATGCCTCAAACACACAATGATGTTGTTATGATTGGAAATCATAATCCGCAGTGCGCATTACTTCTTTCTTATAATGATTTACTCAGCACTTTCAGTTCATGCAATGCATCCAGTTGACTTTATGAATTACACTGATAAAGTAACTAAATGTGTGTCAACAAATATCCATCCATCCACAACCCCTTTTCCCATTTTTGCACATAGAGTAAGGGTGTCATCTCAACAGTGACAATCATCTAGAGCCAAGGTTCACACTGCTGGGTGGCTAGCCCTGCTATAACCATTATGGACACAATCATGCAGTCATAGCGTAGAAATCACAGCAAAGAAAAACACCAGCTGTACCACGGCAAGAAGGATTTAATGAAACAAAACAGGAACGGGTATGCGCTTTCAGGGAACTAACCCCTTCTTCAGACATCTTGCAAAGATATCCATGCCCTTATATAGTACAAACAATAAAACAATTAAAACCAATTAAACTTTTAAAATGCAACTTCATAAAACATCTAACTCATACTAATCACATAGAAATGTATAATATTATGTTATACTCTGTATTTATATAAAATAATCAATAGAACCAGTATGTAACCACTCCAATCTCTCTGACCCACTCCTATGTTCACCAACTTCTGACTCATACAACATATATCCAACTACTTCATCTTTTACTATCTCCCCTAATCTCTTTACTACCTCTACCTCAAGTCTATATAAACTATCCATAATACAGGTTTTTAAACCTTCCCACAAAGCTAAGTCAAAACTATACAAATTCCATCTAGCATCTACTACACACTCTCTCCTCACTAAAAACCTACTTTGTTCTGGAAATATCCATCCCAACCTGGCCCCTCTTCTCTCCCCAAAACTATCTCTACACTGCCCCCATCTTACTCCTCTAACAGTCACCAATCTCAGTCACAACAATCATCTCCTTCCAAATACTTAACTATTTACTCATTGAATATTCAGAGTCTAGCAAATAAAGTCACTGAGCTGCACTCATGGATAGCTCTCAATACCCCTCACATCCTCTCCCTATCTGAAACCTGGTTCAAGCCACAAATCTCAAATAGTGAAATACTCCCACCAGGTTATAATATCTTCCGATCTGATAGACCTGTAAAAAAAGGTGGTGGCGTAGCCACAAATTTCAAATAGTGAAATACTCCCACCAGGTTATAATATCTTCCGATCTGATAGACCTGTAAAAAAAGGTGGTGGCGTGGCCATCCTCTACTCAAACATTCTTAACCTCTCACCATACCCTTCCCCAATTCCTGACTTCCTCCCAGATGAAATCATCATCTTTAACTGCCATCTGAATCCCCACAAAAAACTTGCAATTGCCTCTATCTACTTTCCTCCTGGTAACAATCTGCCCATTCTTGAAAACATCCTATCCTGGTTCTCCCACAACATACCATATGAAACACTTATCCTCGGTGATGTCAACATTGATTGGTCCAAACTCACAACTGACTCCCCCCCAACTCAGTATCCACCTACACGGCTTCCACCAACTTATAACATCTCCCATTCACTACCATAAAAATTCCACCTCCAGCTCCATCATATACTGGATCCTTAGCAATTCCCCCCACCAATACCACAATCCCACTACCTTACCTGACTCCCTCAGTGATCATCTCCCTACCACCATCTTAAGACACTACTCCCATATTCCTAAACCCCACCTTATCAAAGACTGTCAAAAACTATCGACTTTCAATTCATCCCAATTTAACTCCATTCTCCACAACATAGATTGGTCCATCATAAAACACCTCCCCCTAAACGATGATGTAAGCACTTTCAATAGCATCTTCATGAATACTCTAAACTCCTTAGCTCCCTCTAGGAAGATCAGAGTAAAATCAAACCATGCTCCCTGGCTCTCCAAAGAGACTAGGTCCCTTATGAAACAAATAGATCATGCTTGGAAAACCTGGACTAAAACTAAACAACCACCTTTTCTTCAAAAATACAGACAAACTGAGGAACCTTGCAAAAAAACATACAACTAATGACAAAAAGTTATACTATAGCTCTGCTCAGCTTAACAACAAATCCAATCCTCGAAAATTTTGGTCAACTCTCAACAACATCCTCTATCCTGGAAAGCCCTCTAATCCCTCCCCATACCCTAACTCTTCCTCTCAGGAAACAGCTACCCTCCTAAATAAACACTTTATCTCTTCCATCCAAAATCTGGTAACCTCTAAGCCAAACTCTACTTTGACACCCACCCCTCCAAGTCCCACTAACACAACTTTGTTTTCTTTTGAGCCAATTCCCATTACTTACATCAAATCTCTACTACTCAAGCTAAAACCTTGCTCTCCTTCCACTGACAATCTATCTCCTACACTCCTCAAACTTGCTCAATTGCCTATCCTATATCTGTTCTAATTAATCGATCTATTCTGGAATCAACTGTCCCCACCCTTTGGAAATCTTTCTTCACTATCCCTCTTCATAAAGGTGGAAACTCGACTGACCCTCAAACTACCGACCCATTGCCATTCTGTCCCCCATCTCTAAGATATTAGAAAAATGTATTCACTCACAGCTTCTCAATCACCTCCTCACACACCACTTACTTACCCCTACCCAACATGGATTTCGTCCTCACCACAGCACCACCACTGCCCTCCTCTCCTTCACTCATATCATTGCAGAGGCCCTAGACAACAATAAACTCATTTCCTGTCTCTTTCTAGATCTCTCCAAAGCCTTCGATACTGTCTCTCATTCTCTACTACTATCCAAACTCGCAAATCTCCACCTATCCCCCTCCGCACTTGCCTGGTTTAATAGTTACCTATCTGGCAGGGAACAATCTGTCAAATGGCTCTCATCCTCCTCACCTTTCCTTCCCATCTCCACTGGTGTTCCCCAAGGCTCCATCTTGGGACCCCTTTTGTTTAACATCTTCACCAATGATCTTTACACCTCATGTAAAAAATCCTCCCTTATTCAGTATGCCAACGACTCTACACTTATATCCATATCAAATAACATTCCTGAACTACACTCCCTGACCTAACAGGCCCTACTATCCACTGAACAATGGCTCTCTCACAACCTATTGATCCTAAATTCCAAAAAGATCAAACTACTACTTATCCTTCCCCGTTCTCTTTTTTATGACAAAACCTCCTTTTTTAATACATCTTCTAACAATACAACTATCCAACCTGACACCCACACAAAACTCCTAGGGGTCATTATTAATGATGAACTAAAGTTCAACCTACACATACTCCAATGTATAAAAAAACAAACCAGAAACTAGGTCTGCTATATCGGAACAAAAAATTCCTAACCCCTGAATCTAGACTTACCCTGGGCCAGGCACTCCTCCTCCCCTTCCCTCTTATACGCCACCCCAGTTCTTACCAATATCCAGGCCGCCACTCTAAACAAACTCCAACAGACTTACCATAAAATAGCCAGATTTATTACTAACTCCCCATACAACTCACACTACTGCATTTCTTTAAACTCTCTTCAATGGCTTGAACTTCCCCAATTTCTGCTATCTTATCAATTTCATATGCTACACTCTATTCTTTATAAACCCTCCTTCCGTCCATCTCTATCTTCCTTAGTCTCCATCTACATCCCATCCCAGACCATCCGTACTTCTAACCAACAATTACTTGATATCTACCACCCAAAAAGGTCAGTAGACAAACTACTCTACAAACACTCCATTGCCCATGCTTGGAACAAACTTCCCCTTGACTTACATTCAATCTCCCACACCTCACACTTTAAAAATGAACTAAAAGCTTATTTTCTCAATTCCAGAACCTGCCCTTGCCATGACCCTACCTAGTCTTCCTTCCCTTTATGTACCCTCAAAAGGACAATATTTAGTACCTCATTACACTTCTCTCTCCAATGTGTCTACTACGCATTTGCATAGTTTTATACAAACAATTTTTTTATTGTTGACCTATTGAACTATATCAATGTAAAATTGTTACTTAGCTTCTTTTTAATGCAACTTTAACTTTATGCATGTAACCCAACATATGTGAATATTTTTGCTATAACTGCTATTATATCAATATTGATTAGAATTGTACTTGTTGAAAATGTACTACTGGAGCTTTCTCCTCGGGTCTACACTGAAAATGGGCCACAAGCCCAGTTGGACAAACCCGGTTAACAAATGTCAATAAATAAATAAATAAATAAATAAATACTATATATATATATACATATATATATATATATATATATCTATATATATATATATGTGTGTGTGTGTGTGTGTGTGTGTGTGTGTGTGTGTGTGTGTGTGTGTGTGTGTGTGTATGCTTGAATATAATGACTATATGCATATTTCCATTATTAAAATAAATATGAGTCCAAGAATTTAACATATGTATGTGAATCTGCACAATTAAATATATATCAAAAATTCTAACACTAATAATTATATATTAAAAAACCCACATCCCCTCAAAAAGTTAGCATACACTCAGCTCATGATCAATAATAATGCTTATTTTACACCTGCAATCCTACACAAATTTAACACATCAAAATCACCTTTCTGCCCACACTGTAAGGACCAGATAGCTGACTTAATCCATGTATTTTGGAGCTGTAAATGTGTCTATAAACTCTGGAACTCTCTCAAAGTACAATTACAAAAAACAGGTTATCAAACATCGACATTAACTTGGGAATTCACTCTATTACACATTCTCCCGCCCAACATACCAAGAAAAAAAGCAAATACACTTTAACAATTTCCCTACTAATGAAACTGTATATAGCTTTTAAATGGCTAGATACGATAAATATCTCTTGGGAGGGTTTTAAACAAGTAGCTATACAACACCTTTTAGCTCATAAAATATTAATAGATAAAAGAAACAAAAACATGAAATCCAGAAAAATTTGGGAAAAAACCTTTAATATCATATTAGCATAATTCATCACATAGCAACTTAGAAATACACTATAATGGAACCAAAGAACATACACAAGTTCAGATATTAAATAATAACTTGGATATTGCGAATGTATATACTGTCTATATAACTGTGGAACTAACAGTGAAAGCATCTATGTACATAGTGTAAATAGATATGTTGTACGACCTATATCCTGTGGTATTTGACATCAATGTACAATATATATATATATATATATATATATATATATATACGGTCATGTTGTAAGATAGTTTTTATTTGTGACATTTATTAATGTAAAAATAAAAATAAAAATTATTGAAAAAAAAAAAAACCCACATCACACTCTTGGAACGAATGTTGGTCAAAAGCAGACCTTGGTGGTTAAATGCATAATGGTCAATGTTTTAAGGGTCTAGCTTTCAAGAATAGTTTCAATGAGACCATGTTATTTAAACCTATTTTTTTGTCTGCATTGTAAAACATGATCCATTTCTTTTCGGCTGCCTCAGTATCATTGACCAAATTGCCACCCCTTAATTTCTCAGACAAAATTTGTAGAACAAGGAACTTAAAATTATGATTATATCCAGCATTCATGTTGTGTAAAGCAATAGCACTACTCTCTTTACAATTTCCAAGAGTGTGATGTGCGTTTTTCAATATATAATTATTAGTGTTAGAATTTTTGATATATATTTAATTGTGCAGATTCACATACATATGTTAAATTCTCGGACTTATATTTATTTTAATAATGGAAACATGCATATAGTCATTATATTCAAGCATACATGTATATAGTACTGGTTCTATTGATTATTTTATATAAATACAGAGTATAACATAATATTGTACATTTCTATGTGATTAGTATGAGTCAGATGTTTTATGAAGTTGCAGTTTAAAAGTTTAATTGGTTTTAATTGTTTGTACCATATAAGGGCATGGATATCTTTGCAAGATGTCTGAAGAAGGGGTTAGTTCCCTGAAAGCGCTTACCTGTTTCTGTTTTGTTTCATTAAATCCTTCTTGCCGTAGTACAGCTGGTGCTTTTCTTTGCTGTGGATTCATTATTTTGACACCGCTGTCTTACTCGTTGGAGAAGATTTTTTTGCTTGAGATATATTTTTGTTTTCTTGCTCCAACATGACATGGCTGAGGGGATTCAAGACGCTTTGAGAGCTGAATCAGCTGTTAATAGTTGTGAGATTACTATGAAGGATTTGTATGGAAGTTCCGCAGAACATTTCAATAATTTATTGACTGTTGCAGATAATCATTTACTGAATGTTGGGCTACAAAACGTCTAATCCCGCTTTGAGTATTGATTTAGAAGAACGTACTGGTTTTCATGACAACTATAAAGATCTTGAGAACAAATTGTACAGGTTTAAGCGCCTCCAATGGCAACATTTTCACTTGGAAGCATCACTTAAACATAATTTGTTTCCTAGAGGTCTTCGTGTTCTAACAACTCCAAGTTACAGTCGGGTTTATTCTGAGTTACTTAGGCAATGGCAGTCTATTAATCTTGAATGCAGTGCCAAATATTTAAAACTTCTTATAGATTTTTTTCGTCCGCAAGAAGATGACTTGGGTACTGAGATCAATACTCTGTATGAACAAATACTTTGACAATATCCCCCTGAATTGATTGGAGTGAAACTAGAGACTCTACATGACAATATACAAGGTTATGAAAAAAGATTGAGGAACACCACTGTGCATAAATTAAATAGAGATTATGACAATTTTTCTAAAGGGAATGTGTTCTCCTGGGCTAGGGAACACCCCCGTATGACCAATACACAGCAACGCACTTTGACTGAACCAATTGCGACCGTTGGCCCCATTCATTTGAATGGGATGGAACAGTTGAGTTGACCGCCTACCAACTCAGCATCTATAAATGTAACGAATATCAAAACAGCTGTTGTTACAGCTACAAGTGATGGTTTGGGACACACAGTCTCCGAACAGAGTGATGCTAATAAATTGGTTCATACATCGTGTGCAAGTGGAGAACTTGTAGTGAAACCTAAGGATCCTAGGAATCTAGTGACACCTTCCAATAATGTAGTAAATGCAATGGAGGTTCCTTCCGTGAGTGGTTCAAGCTGTTTTTTACTGAAGAACCCACTTCCCATCAGGGGTCGGTCCAAGAATTGAGGTCAATGCAGACAACCATGTGTAGAATGGCACAACCCGAAAAGGTTCAAACAGGTCTGATATTAACATTTCTTCATTTACGTTAACTAATACACAGGTTAAGCTATTGAACAAAGATTTTAGCTTTATACCAGCCAGGAAGGCTGTTTTAATTGATATATTGAAAGACCTGAAATTATTTGGCCAAAATTTAACATTGTGTTCTATGTTTGGCCTACAAGCTCATAAGAACATCGAGATATTTAGAAAGCCCAGTGTGTATGTTCCTCCTATTAATGCCACAGTTGAAACTTTTATTGAAGTTTGTGGTAAACAAATCAGAGAGGTTTTTGTATCTGACACCTGTGACAAGATGTTCTATAATTTAACTAATGCTGAATATAATGCATTGGATGTTTTAAAAAGAGTAAACTTGATTGAGATTCGAGCCGCTGACAAAGGTGGGGGTATTGTGATTTTGGATAAGGGTTCATATTTACAACAGATGTATGTTTTGTTGAACGACACTGACACCTATCAGAATGTTACTTTGGCAGTCGTGAAAAGTATCACAGACAAGGTTTTATTTTTAGTTTTTGACTTACTGATTACTGGCATAATCAACGAACAATTATTTGCTTATTTCACTATGGACTGTCCTACTATTCCCATAGTTTATGGACTACCTAAAGTCCATAAACGTTTACTTAACTCACCCATGTGCCCTATCGTATCTAGTAGGGGATGGGTAACTGAACCCCTCTCGATGTTTGTAGAGAAGAATCTACATCCAATTTTGGAGGGTTGTGACAGTGTGCTCAAGGACTCAAAGACATTTCTGGAAATATTAAAATTAAAATGGACCAATGAATGTTCGGACTGCATTTTTGTGACAATGGACATTGAGTCACTTTTTACTGTCATTCCCCAATGAATAGGAGATAGACAATGTAAGAGAATTGTTAGCGGGTGTGAACACTACCAGGGCTAAATGTGATTTGATTTGTGCATTGCTAGACATAATATTAACCAATAATGTGTTTCTTTTTGGCAGTGATTATTACATACAGAAGGTTGGCGTGGCTATGGGCACAGCTTGTGCCAACAGCTACGCCAACCTCTCACTAGTACAATGGGAACGGACATATGTATTAGTATTGGTTGGTATATGAGGTTTGAGGATGACATTTTTTTGTTATGGCATGATCCTGAAGCCAGTTTGAATAATTTTATATCTTACCTAAATGCAACCACAACTTTCTTGAGATTTACTTGTAAATACTCTTCTATTGAAATTGATTTTTTGGATGTTCGTGTGAACAAGGATCATCTTAATAAAATTAAGACTAGCCTATACAGAAAGCTCGTGTGAAAAAATAATTTTGTTCACAACACTAGCATGCACCCCCAATCACACCAAGCGGAATACTGTTAAGGGACAAGTGTTCAGAGTCATGAGGTTATACAATAATGATGCAGACTTACATGAGGCAGTACACGCACTGAAGTGTGATTTTCTTGAGAAAGGATATGATGCACAGATGATAGATAGGTATATCAATGAAGGATGGGAGAAGAGAGATGGACAGTGTAAACCATATTTCAGTGGATCAACAGAGACATCTCTAGACCAGAACATAAGAGGTAATGGTACAGTAATGAAACAGAGTGTAGTAGACAATACTTTGAGAATGCCATTAACATTTGCAAGTAACATTAATTCAATATGTGCAGGTATTAGTAGAAATTGGAGTATTCTTTCCACCAGTGATAGCCTTGATGGCATCATTGGACCCAAACCAAGTTTTTCATTTAAAAATAATAGAACTTTGAAGAGTCATCTATGTTATAAATCTGATTCTTTTGGTATTCCAAATAAATCTGACAGACTTGGTACTTATCCATGTAGAGGTTGTGCAGCCTGCATGTACATTCATGCTGGTAGAAGTTTTACACATCCAGATAAAGATTTTAGTTTTCATAGCAATCATTACACTGATTGTAAAACAGCAAATGTGGTATATTTTGCTTATTGCACAATCTGTTTTAGTTATTATATTGGCAAAACAAACAGACATCTCAAAGACAGAATTTTAGAACATTATAGGGATATCAGGAATTGTAAAGAGAGTAGTGCTATTGCTTTACACAACATGAATGCTGGATATAATCATAATTTTAAGTTCCTTGTTCTACAAATTTTGTCTGATAAATTAAGGGGTGGCAATTTGGTCAATGATACTGAGGCAGCCGAACAGGAATGGATCATGTTTTACAATGCAGACAAAAAAACAGGTTTAAATAACATGGTCTCATTGAAACCATTCTTGAGAGCTAGACCCTTAAAACATTGACCATTATGCATTTAACCACCAAGGTCTGCTTTTGACCAACATTCATTCCAAGAGTGTGATGTGGGTTCTTTAATATATAATTATTAGTGTTAGATTTTTTGATATATATTTAATTGTGCAGATTCACATACATATGTTAAATTCTCAGACTTATATTTATTTTAATAATGGAAATATGCATATAGTCATTATATTCAAGCATACATATATGTAGTACTGGTTCTATTGATTATTTTATATAAATACAGAGTATAACATAATATTGTACATTTCTATGTGATTAGTATGAGTCAGATGTTTTATGAAGTTGTAGTTTAAAAGTTTAACTGGTTTTAATTGTTTTATTGTTTGTACTATATAAGGGCATGGATATCTTTGCAAGATGTCTGAAGAAGGGGTTAGTTCCCTGACAGCGCTTACCTGTTCCTGTTTTGTTTCATTAAATCCTTCTTGCCATGGTAACAGCTGGTGTTTTTCTTTGCTGTGGATTCATTATTTTGACACCGCTGTCTTACTCGTTGGAGAAGATTTTTTTTGCTTGAGATAGCGTAGAAATCACATACACCAGTGTTAAAGGAAATGGATACTGCCTTAGGCACTAGGAGATGCCCTGTACTATGTTCATGCAGTGCTCTGTCTTCTATAATTTACTTGTGTAGTAGGTAAGTGAATTGATTCAATACGGATTTTTTCAGCCAGGACCTAGACCACCAGACCAAGGGTAAATGCAACATGTATAGACAGTTTTAGAGTAGCCAGTTGATTGCATATTTTATGAAGGAAGATACAAAAGAATATTTGTGGAAAATCTAAGTAGATGAATGGAGAACATACAGATTCCACAGAGAGTATAATCAGTGGTCTGTTGTGAGGCAAAAGGTTGAATCTCTGAGCCACTGTGCCACCCATCTCAACAGTCATACTTCCAAATTCAGAAAGAGTAAAAGGGGCCTGCATTTAGTGCGTCATCCAAAAGATGACATAACACATCACCACAGCATCCCCTTATGGTGTATAAGAGATAGTGTCAGGTGGGTACTATGGGACTAGAACCCAATGCCACTTAATCCAGAGGTTTGGAGACACACAGTGGACTACACTGTCATCCCAGGAGTTTTGAGATACTTTGGCTAATAGTATGAGTTGAGTGGAATGGTTTGCACTGTACTTTTTCAGCCTTGGAAAAATAGAAGCCTACAGATGATTCTTTTTGCATACTTTTAAATTCCCTCCATATGAATGTCAATAAATTCCATGCAGATGGAAAGGCAAGAAAGAATGACATTACTGTCTCTGTAGTTAACCACCCTTTGTTTAACAGCTATTTATAAAAGGCATGCAACAATAAATAATAATTTTTTGACAAGAATTATTAATCTACTATAAAAAATGTAACGACAAGGCTCTGAAGTTTACTTCAAATGATACAAAGCAGGGGCGCAGTAGGTATAGGTTAACAGGCAGTCTGTGCTCACCAGAGACCGAATAGCTTAGTCTGCAGACTAAACTTTATATACATGTAAATGTGTCTATGTCACAAGTGATAATTCAATAAAGGTGCTAAAAAAAAGCTTGTCCATTTTGAGTTTACTCATTCCTCATTATTTAATTATCTGAACTGAGAGAGTCATTGCAGAAGAATTACACTTTCCAAATGCTGGACTGGAAGTATAGTCCAACAATTCACAATGCGTGACATTAGTGGGAGCATTGCCAATAAAATAGAAGAATTCTTGCACAGGATGTTTTCTGTACCTATCATTCCTCCCTGACTTAGAGCTTGACTATAATGCTTATCACATTAAAAACTGCTGTTTCAGCAACAGTGAACAAACTGCAAGAAAGTGAGTGTAATTACTGTGCCAGGGAACACACATCTGGAACTGATCATCTCAGGAAAAACAATTCTTCTTATGCAAAAATGCTGTTCCTAATGAAGAACAGAACAGCTTGGAATTTTGATTTTGTGCCTGCTGTGACATTGACTTTTACTATGGCAAGAGTAGATTCCTTGCCAAGAAAGGGACTACCATAGCATCAGAAACAATAATGTGCTTAGAGTTCTAGGTCTTCAATACTTTTTATTCAAAATGCAGTATAAAAACAGCATCATACAGAAAACAGCCAGATTAGATGACTCCCATTTTACACAAATTGTAAGAAAGAAAGTAAACTTGCAGAGTTTGTGATATAGCTACAACTAAACTCATCTGAAACACACTGGTTGAAAGATTGAAGTTGTCATTAAAATGTCTTAAAACTGTCACCAAATACAAAGGGTGATGTTTGGGTGGATAATTGTCAAGAGAAAAAAATTATCTAGCAGGACACTTTCCACAAATTGGTGCTAGTCCCAGTTCTGTTTAGAAAAATGACATAAGATACAATACTTGTTGGAGTACCAGGTAAACTTCATTTTAAAAATACCAAGATCAGTCCAATGGTCATTGATGGTGGAAATCTCCATTACAGTTCACAGGGCAGACAGATAAATGGCAGCTGTCCCTGAACACAAAAAAATGAGACAGTACACATGTTTGGAAGTAATATAAGGGAATGGAGCTTAGGCTGTTCTGGAAGTAGTACAAATAAACAGAGTAACCAAAATGGAGTAAAGAATGTTGGGATTTCACTAGGAAAATACACACAGACTACTGTTTCAACATACATTATAAAAAAAGAAAAGAAATAAGAGGTACAACCTAGACAACCCACAATGTCAGCATTTAAAAGAAGCAAGAAAAGTTAAGAGAGTAGAAAAGAGGGTGATGGTACCTTGGATGGCTTTTGGCTGAGAGATTATTCAGAACTGACACAAAGAAATCCTATTTCACAGAGAGGGTGGCATGACACTGGAATTCCCTGATAAAGGCAGTATTACTATGCAGATCAATAGAAGAAATTCAAGAATGCCTGAGAGAAAAAAAATATCTGTATGTATGTATATAAGTTTGTAGAAAATAATATGTAAGGGTTTGATGCATGATAACGTGGTTTAGGGAGAAGATTTCAAGATGACTGGCTTGAAATGAGATCTCTATCCCTACACTACAGAATATTTAATTCATCATACAAAGCAGATCACACATTTTCTATTTATCATTTATTTCTCGGTCTATCACATGTGCTCGTATACAAGTAGCTCACAACACATTTCCCTGCCACCACTCGCTTGTGTTGACAAGTGCCCAACTCCCACTAACTCAATCTTGTGTACTTACCAAACGTTAACTATTGTTCCACAACAGTAAACCTAACCCTAAAAAGTCCTACTCAGTCACTAAGCCTAATTTCTCACTCACTCCCTCCCCCTAAAATTCCCCTTCCCTAACCCTAGTCTCTAGATCACTCCCTAAACCTAAAATACCCCTCTCTAACCATAACCTTCTGCAACCTCTGAAATCACTCCCTACCCCTAAAATCCACCTCCCTAGCCCTAATCTCCTGATTGCTCTCCAAACCTAACATTCCCCTCCCCTCCCTAACCCTAACCTTCTACTACCTTTTGATTCCTCCCTAACTCTAAAATTCTCCTCCCCTCCATAACTCTAATTGTCCCAATCCATCTCAAAACTTAAAATCTCCCTCCCCTGCCGAAACCTAAACTTCCCCTGCACATTTTCCTTCCTCACATGCATGCCATTGTTTGCATCCATCTCCTAGGACATTAGCAGATGGTGTGAAAGCTGTGTGCCTGGCTGAGAATTAGTGGAATTCGAGTAGCTGGGGCTCAAGCAGCTGTAAGAATCTTTTTTTTTCTGTATATTTTAGTTTAGATCACTATTTCTCATTCATTTTTAACTGAATGTGGCAAATGCATAGGCTTACTGAACAGGGATTTACACTGGTTATGCAAGTCTTTTTGAAAAGTTTGTCTTGTGGATATTTTTCATAGTTAAAAGGTTAAGTTTTATTTTTTTAAATATTACTGCTAATGTTGTTTCACTGTTTTAGCATTATAGTGGGGATTATATTAA